>NW_018128943.1:0-2227 GCF_001952655.1 Monopterus albus
ATCTGTGGGGATCAGTCATGTTTCTATGTATTGTTTTGCACTTTATCTTTTTGTGGATTGCTTTATTTGGATCTTTCCATTTTTGTGTTATTCATTCTGCTTATTTCTTCCAGTTTGTGAAATGAAGAATCCTGCCTGATGTAGTTACAATGACAGTCCGCCCGTATATAGCTGCTGACATGTGCACTGTGCTGCCAGAGGTGTTCATCCACTCCTCAAAATTATTGAACTCAGGTGCCCCACTCTCTTCCGTACCTATGGGAGCATGCAATCAACCACCCAGGCATGCATCCAGTTCCTACAGACAGTCGTAAAAGGATCTCAACAAACTCCAGCATGGTGCCAGGATGGGATGCCACGGCGCAGTGGGCCTAGGCCTGACACCTCATGTCACCTGCAGAGTGTCCCTACCCCAAGACGTGGAGAGCTCCCAGATAGGGGGCTCCATGGTTGAACTGCCACATCCACACCAACACCACCGAGTATGATGCAGGGCATTGGCTCATGAGGTGAAGTTGCTCCTCAGGAACTGTGATCCAGTGAAAATAACTCTTGAGGCTTCAACATACCAAGACATTTGAACAGCCTCCCATTCCTGAACTCTATGGACAACCTCCCCAGAGGAGTGGAAGCTGTTCTAACTGCAGAGGGTGGGCCAGCACCAATGTGGACCCTATGGGTCCAGAATCGGCTTTGACTCAAGCTCCTTTGTATGAGAAGACTGGTGGACAGATGCTTTTGGCAACACAATGATGTATGTTAGCAATGAAGACATGTTTACATTACATTGAGATTCCAGAAGGGGGCCTTATGCTCCCTCTGATTGCATGACTTGTCTCAGACATTCAGGTCAGTCCTCCAATACAGTTTATGATTTTCCACTGTTTGTGATTGACATGATAAAATCATGTCAAAAGGGGGAATTGTAAGATTTCAGTCTTATAGACTCTAGTTACTTTATCAGCTTTAGTTACTTCTCACACCTTTTGTTACCTTTCATACCTTCATTTTCCTTGCTTATACATATTAAAACTGTATTGATGACTGCTGTATTAGGCTGAGTAAAACTTGGGAACTATAGGCTGAAACTTCTGTAGAAACTAGATGTCTGCAACCCACACCTAGGCCCACTTAGCATATTCCAAGTTCTGCTTTTGCTTTGTCTTGGGATGTCCTGCAGAGGCCGGGGGCTACAACCTGAGATGACCACCTGGCCAGTTTAACATACAAATTAGCATCACTCACACAGGGGGCCTGCAGCCCAGGCCATCCATTGTTCAGTGCCTATTGATGAAGATCAAGCTGCCACCTGACACACACACACACACACATATACCTAGATTTTACCACATTCCAACAAGGAAGTGCGAGCTCTGGCTTACACCAAATGGCCAATAGGATTACGAAGTGTGAATTGTTGTACCTTTGTTTAGGGTGGGCCTAGCCCAAAAGGATAAAATGTATTGTAAAACATAACTCAGGGTTCAGAGAATGGATCTCCTGCGGGAGCTCTGTCGCTCTGACCCCAGCGCTGTAAAGACTTCACCTGTGCTCAGACTTCCAGTAAACCTCCTGTTGATTTTAAGTAGTCCTCTCCTGTCTTCACTTCTCGCGCTTCCAACAAAAGAATCGGGTAATTTCTAACAATTCAGTAATTTCAAAATGTTAAAGTAGCATCTGTGGAGATCAGTCATGTTTCTATAGAGGCTAGTACCACCCCATGCCCCTCTGGCTGTCACAGAACTGACTTAGTCAAACCTCAGGTGATTTATGAGCCACAGACGTGCTGCAAATATGTGTTATGATTTTACATTGTTTAATAATGGCACTTTCCCTCTCTTTGTCTCTTGCTATAGGAACAGAGAAGAGGAACCGGAACGAAGCTTCACCCCTGTCAGCACTGTGAGGAGGCCTTCTCAACATCACAGTCTTTAAAGCGTCATCAACTTATTCACACTGGAGAGAAGCCGTACAGCTGTGACCAGTGTGGCTCAGGTTTTAGACAGTTGTGCAGTCTAAAAGTCCATCAACGTATTCACACTGGAGAGAAGCCATACAGCTGTGACCAATGTGGGGCAGCTTTTAGAGAGTGGGGGAGTCTAAAGGTCCATCAACGTATTCACACTGGAGAAAAGCCATACAGCTGTGACCAATGTCTAGCAACTTTTAGAACATTGGGGGATCTAAAGGTCCATCAACGTATTCACACTGGAGAGAAGCCGTACAG
>NW_018128943.1:2692-5805 GCF_001952655.1 Monopterus albus
ATGTCCCATCACCGTATTCACACTGGGGAGAAGCCGTACAGCTGTGATCAGTGTGGGTCAGGTTTTAGCCAGCTGGGGGGTCTAAAGTACCATCAACGTATTCACACTGGAGAGAAGCCGTACAGCTGTGACCAATGTGGGTCAGCTTTTAGAGAATTGAGGATTTTAAAAGCCCATCAACGTATTCACACTGGAGAGAAGCCATACAGCTGTGATCAGTGTGGCTTAGGTTTTAGCCGGCTGGGGAGTCTAAAGTACCATCAACATATTCACACTGGAGAGAGGCCGTTTTGGTGTGAACAGTGTGAGAAAACGTTCATTACAGCAAGTAGACTAAAAGTCCATCAACGTATTCACACTGGAGAGAAGCCGCACAGCTGTGATCAGTGTGGCTCAGGTTTTACACAGTTGGGGCATCTAAACACCCATCAACGTATTCATACTGGAGAGAAGCCGTAAGCTGTGACCAATGTGGGTCAGCTTTTAGAGAATTGAGGAGTCTAAAACTTCTTAGACTGTTAGGTCTAGGTCAAAGTGTTTAAGTGAAATGCACAGTTAGGAAACATTTTTCCCTGTACAATGAAATTCTTATTTTGCTGTCCACATGAATGCCACACAATACAAGTGAAATATAAAGTAAATGAGCAATAACACAAATCTAAATAGGCAGTGTTGGACCTGAAAAGTCCTGCATATTCTTTTATGAAGAATGATTTAGGTCAGTGATGCCTTTAACAGTTTTATTACAATATTCAAGAAAAGCAATACAGAGCTCTGGGTTCCGTCTATCTGAGGTGCTACCGGTCAACACAGGTGTGGTTCGGTCTTCCTTCATATAAGAGGGAACCCCTATTCTCCTGACCCCAGTCTTTTTATACAATCTTAGAATGTGCAATATAGGTTGATCTGGTGCCTCTCGTCCATCCATTCCCAAGGTCCCTTCTGCTCCAATGAATGAAGGCAGTTTCCTAGAGAGTGTGAAATATTGAAGCATTTAGGTTGCTATATAACTAAAGCACTAATATAGTTTGGAAATTGTTACTTTAATAAGAGACTGCATTATGAGATAAAAGTATAACCTTCACATGGTTGAAGTGTGTGTATGAATTCACTTCATTATTAAATGCACTTCTGGGGAGTTGTGCCTAGCACTGCTCTGCTTAGAGGGAGTAATCAAAGGGAAAGTAAATTAAATGCACTTAAAAGGATAAGTTTTAATAATATAATCTTCACAATCTCACAGTATGCTTATTAAATCGTTGTGTGTGTGCCTGATTTATCACAAGAATGTAACTTTGGTTTCAGGGAGGTACAGCTGTGTATTATGAGAAAGAATTTTGGCTGGCTAACATCAATTGGAGCTGTATGATCAGCATGAGTAGGAATGTGTAAGGAGGACGGAAGAATAGTATATATTACACAGTTGTGGTAGTTTCACTTCAGATCATTTTGCTCTGCTGCTGGCTATGATCTCCAGATGCATCTGCAAATAAAGGTAATATGTGCACATTGATATTTGTGGTGTTGTGACTGAAATTCTTTCCACTATCTGGACTCGAGAAGAAGTCTGGGACTTCACAAGAGGGAGGAAGACTGGTAGACCATTTGGTAGCTGAAGCATTGAACCATATACTGTAGTACAGGGGTATCAAACTCAATCACACAGGGGGCCAAAACTCAAAGCACACTTTAGGTTGCGGGTCGAACAGTATAAAAATTTATTGAACAGACTAAAACTAAGCGATTTTCTAACATAAATATGAATTGAAACAGACAGGATACAATATTCCAAAATAAATAAACTTGAACTTAAAATCAGCAACCGTATTTCTGCTAAGGCTTACATTTACAAACACCTGCTTTTTGTCTGGACACAAGACGTCGCACACTTTCATCATGTAGCTCTTCAGAAACTCTCCTTCAGTAAATGGCTGGGCTCATTTGGCTGTCTCCTCTGCTGCAATAAAACTTGCTTTCACAGCAGCTTCACTGTGTGATTTCACTTTGGTGAAAACATCTGCTGTGATCTCAGATTCCTCTTCAACACCTCTACCTTCTGTAGCTTCTGCTCTGCATTCACGCTTTTCACCTTATCCTGATGTTTTGTCTGGTAGTGCCGTCTTAGGTTATATTCCTTAATTACAGCCACATTAGCTCCACAAATAAGACACACAGGTTTACCGACAATGTCAGTGAACATATACTCAGCCTCCCACCAGTTTTGAAAGGCTCTGTTTTCAGAATCAACTTTTCTCTAGGCCATTGTTCGGGACTAGGTTTGACTTGAAATTAGGGTTGTATACATCAACAGACACTTGACTGATCTGACGTTTGGTAAGGCAGCTGTTGCGCTGCATTGTGGGATTTGTAGTTTGTGTGGTATCGGCGCTTCATATCGCCGGGCCATTAAAAAAAATGTAAGAAATGATCTCGCGGGCCAGATGTAATTGTACACCTGGCCAGATGTGGCCCGCGGGCTTTGAGTTTGACACATGATCTAGAGTAACTATATGGCTGACTAGTATATTCCTACAACTTTACTTACTAGTTGCTCTTCAGTACCTGTTTAATAAAAAGATGTTCAACATCACATTAGAAATGTAAGTCATATCGGCTACGATTTTATTCACAAATAGCAAAAATTGTTCTTTTAAAATTTTCTTTTAAAACTATCGTAAAGAAAAAGGCAAAACTCAACCCCTAAGCCACTGTAGCACCCAGACAACGGACAGTGCGCAGGAATAAATTTGTGCAAGTATGAATGTTTTGATAACAAGCTTTGAAAGTGAAGTGTGGAGGAGCGTGTGAACACTTCGTAGCCTGTCACCAACAAACTGACGTTAGCGGAGCAGCGAACGTAGGAACAGACGAGCAGTTCATCAACACACACTGCAGCACTTCGGTCAAACTGGTGAGACAAAGAAAGGAGGTGGTTTCTACAGACTTGTGTCTGTTTTGGATCACGTTGGCTTTCTCTGCTAGTAACAGACGCTGTTCTCAGATCGTTTACTTGAGTAAATTAGGAGTACCACAGTGTAAAATACTCTTTAAGTAAAAGTCCAGTATTCAATAAAACCTCAAATGTATTTGCATCCTAAAGTACCAAAAGTAAA
>NW_018128944.1:0-2096 GCF_001952655.1 Monopterus albus
CATTGCTGAATTCTTGCAGAGAGAGACGACTTGACAGCGCTACGAAACAGTACACCAACACTCTGAACCAGACCTGGGTCCTCACCTCTGTAATTATGCCACAGTTCATGCACTCTTAAGATATACTGACTTCCTGTCTCCCCTGTCTGCACGGGAATATGGGACAGCTTAACACTCTGAGCCTGTAGTGGATATTTCATCCTGATAACAGGCCAGAGCACATGAATTACCACGTGAAGTGGGACTGAGTCGTCATCTCTATCTGTATTGTTCCAAGGCTTCAACTTCCTGTAGCATGCTGAGAGAACTACAGGCTGTGAAAATACGTCTGAAATCACCCAGAGCTGGCACACAGCCAGCACATGCACTCAAAAATGCTTTGATCCATGGGGCCCCGCCCTTCTCTAATGGCGGAAGCTGGCTTTTAATCAGTGTTGTATCTTGTAGAGAAAATGGCGCGTACATCACAGAAACGCCGCCCTGTGGTGTGTCAGTTTGAAGTAGCGACATTTGGGTCGCAGGCTTCTCTAAACATGCATGTATATTTCCTCCACGTTTACTACTGCATTTTAAAGAGGCAGAATAGGGATGACCTCTGTCCCCCCACTCATCATTAGAGCTATCACTTTCAGACACAGCCTGAACTGCCCTGTGACAACCATGCTTTTTATTCCCTGTAGCATAAGCAGTACAAACACTGGAAGTCTGAGTTTTAAACTAAAGGATTACACTCCTTAAGCAAATTTTGCATACTGGCTGAGCCAACTGCACTCCTCTGACTGGAAGTGCCTGGCTCCTCACTGCACAGGGCAGTCTGTGCCCCAGATCCTGCAATCACGCCATCTAAATACTGTTGCGCACTAGTCCAGTCTTCCTCCTTACCGGGAAAACTGGCCGTTTTTAAAATACCTCCTTTAATCACAACTAATGATGAACCACTGTGTTCAGTATCAGCAAAAGCACGTAATGGCATTTGGTGGTGAGCTTTATTTTGAAAGTCTGTCTCCCCTCTGTCTTCCTCTGCAGCTTGTGTGTGAGGAGGAGGAGCCGAGAGTGTGTGTGCTCTCGTATCACGAAAAGGAATGTCAGAGACATACGCTGTTTTGACACTCGATATGGCTCTCTGAATTTTTTCAAACTCTCCCAGAAAACAGACACAGTCTTGCAGAAATGTCTCACATTCCTTAAGTTTAGCTTCTGTTTTGTGCCTCTGTAACAAACTTGCTGTCTTATGGCAGAGACGTGCTTGTGCAGTCAGGCGAGCAGCCTGTTTCATGAACAGTTTTACAGCCCCATCAGCTGGTGGGGGCCTTGTCATAGGACCCAAACATACCCTTATTACTCATGTTTTGAGTCCAACCTACAAATCTATCTATTTCACTACAATGTTGGTTTAAACTCTGTGTGCCAAGCCATTTGTTCAACAATTGAGACAAGATAGGGCCCAATGTGCCTGATTTGCAATTTTTCCAGTCCTGAATCACATCACAGTCAGCCATCATGAAAAATTAATATGCCACACATGACGCTGTCCTTTATGAGAGACTCTTGGCCCAGTGAGACTGATCAAAGTGTGAAGCTTCTACAGAAGACTAAGCCCTTCTGCGCACACTTTCTTGGGGTTCATTCCCAATCAGATTTCACCGTTTTATCTCAACAGGACAACAGTCACCCTAACTGATGCATTTTCCCACTAATTCTATTCTCACCTGGAATTTTACACTGCTGTACAAAGCACGTTAACTCCACAACGAATTCTCACAATGAACCTATTGTCCAGCGTGATACACTTGTGGAAAAACATTGTAATTAGTCTTTTGTACAGTTATCCCTCCACACATTGAGACCAGCAACTTTCCCTGTGCCTGTTATCACATGTGTGTGTGTATCAGAGAGTCATTTGTTTGGTTGAGAGGAGTCTCTGTCTCTGCTCCAGCTGGAGGGGAATTAAAAAGGAAATGGGAAAATTGAGGAGACAACTGCTACTACGTAGCAGAAATCCACTTATAAAACGTGAATTTTACGTCCCTTATTGGCATCAAATTCTGTGATCAATGGCACTCATTTACTTCCCCTCAAATGAGACTATGTGCTTC
>NW_018128944.1:2231-5542 GCF_001952655.1 Monopterus albus
ACTGCGACTGAAACCAGGGGGTCACACTCTCATAAAGGAAGCAGTCAGATCAGGACCGCATATTGGATCTCCAGCTCAGCCTGGCACAGGATTGCCGCCACTGTTGGTCCGGGACCATTACTCAGGAAAATGGACCGACCGTCTGCAGAGTCCAGCTGGCTCACAGGTCATTCGGCACCAAGTTGTAGGATATGGTTCGTGTTACCATTGCTAACTCTGAGAGACAAGGCAGTCCAAGTAACTTCAAAACAGTGCTGATTTATTCAAAGGATCACAGGTAAAATTAACATTACACGCTCAAGTATCTTGCACCTCCACACTGCACGCAGGCAGATGTAAGCTGAAAGACCCTGAGCCCACCAGGCCTATATATAATATCCCCTCGGTTGGGCTAGCCCCATACTACACAGAAACGTCAACCGAGACGTCTCTGTTACCAGCTTTGCAGCTGGTCATAGCAGTAGTCAAAACATGAAGCAAATCAATGTGTGTGTGTCTGTTGATTAAGTGGTGTGTAGCTAAAAACATTCTAATGACCTCTAGTACATGTCATGACATTAAACATAGGAACATATTATGGCTAAGGCTACAGTTATACACGTCGTAATAATAATATTAAACACCCTGTCTGCTGACAGTCATCAACTCTTCTCTCTAGTATCCTTGACCAGATGTACCCTGTAGAAACTCATAATCATACCTAAGCATTTAACAGTCTAACTATACATCCTATCTCCACTAAACATTTCTAATACATAAAGTATCTATCCAATATTTATCTGGCTAAAAATACCTAACAGAAGCCTGTGGGATGATGAGACCATGGAAAGTTACTCAGTGCACCACACAAGGGCCTGTAATATCACAGTTTTTCAATACTCATACAGTAACTTATTTTCTCATCATTTTAGTGAGCATATAATTGGGTGAATAGTAACTTCATAAACATATCTGTGACATGCAAGTATGTGAAATTATGTATTCTGAAATATAATCTTGACTATTCCTTTTCTAGTATGATAGAATAGTTATACACAAACAAAGTGAACACACTGGTTAAATGAACAACAGCCATGGCGTCAGTGTTCTACTAAAAGGTACTTAATTCAATCAAATGTTAGAACCAATCTTAGAGTATAACTTTGTTAATAATTTTACCCAACAACGGACATACCTTCTGCTCTTCGCCAACACACAAGGTTGTGACTATGGCACAAGTGACTGCCTGTTTTCTCTGAAGAGAGACATTTTACAGGAAGTCACATCCTGTCAGCCATTTGACATGTTTAGTCTGAGTCCAGGGGTGTTTGACGTTTCATTATGGCTGATTGTGATATTATTCAGGTTTGGAAGAAATGCCCATCTGGCTCACTAGGTGCTATTTTGTATCAGCTGTTAAACAAATGGCTTGGTACACAGGTCTAAGCCAACATTCTAGTGAAACTGTTAGGGTGATTTTCATTTTTAGATAGAAATGAATATAATTAGTTAGGGTTTTTATTATATAGCATATATAAGTTTATATATTTTAATCTCACAGTTGTGTTTATGTTATGTAGTTACATATCACCCTATGTGTGCACTGAATCACTGGTCAGTATAGTGTGTTAGCCAACTGGAGCACTGGTTAACATCAAGGGAGACTGGTTCACTAAAACACTGAATCTCATTAGGTTTATAGCTTTGACAAAGAGGGTCCACAGATACTTTATTACCACCACCTGGCTGAAGAGGCCAGGGAATTTGGGGTCACTGGGACACAAGGATGGTTGAAACAAAGATTAGATCTGAGGCCCGGAAGAGGAAGCAACTTCAAAGGCAGGGCATTATACACACACACAGGCAGACCAGTTTTATTGGAACAGGAAAGCAATGTCTAACATCTAGCAGTTGGAAACAAAGATAGAAGTAAGTGTCTATGTAGGAGTTAAGACAGGGTAGGAATTCCTCCCCTTTTAGGGTGCTGTCCACGACCATTGGAGCAGAAAGGATGATTGGAGGATGGACGGACTGAAGGACCAATCTTGGGAGAGTTAAGTTTAAACCACAACTTCTCCCCAACAGTTTTGGACCAATCAGATAGTAACATCTTTTCATACAAATATTGTATACCGCCAAGTTGAAGTCAGTCTTTCCTGTTTATCCTAAACAGTGAAGATCCATGTGCACATGCTTATTTTAATACGTTAATGTATATTAAATTTCACATAGTGAAATATATATCTCTTTATTAGTCTTCTCTTTTCAAAATAAAAGAACTTTCCTCACAAAACACAGTGGTTTATTTCATGGTCTGAAAAGATGTCTGAGAAAGAAATGTTTAGTGCCTATGATGAAGCCCCCCCAGAAGAGGGAGGTGTAAGACTATATATTAAACAAGCAGCTCACTCAACTGCCACAGCACGTTTGCGTAACAATACAGCGTCTTTACTACAGAAACACAAAACAGAAGCTAAAGTTAAACACTGTGAGACATTTCTTCAGGACTGTCTCTGTTTTTTGGCTGAATTTGAAAAAATGCAGAAAACCGCAGGCACGCGGGTCTCTCTCTCTCTCACCAGTGACGCACATACAGATAGAAAGCAAGTCTCATAGACACATACACATACAGATTCCAGCTCAGAGGAATCTCGAGGTCACACACACATACCCTCTGCCCCCCACCGCACGAGCTTCTTTGCAGGAGGACAGCAGGGAGACAAAATTTCAAAGTAATGCACAACACCAGATGCCATTAGTTACCCCTGCCGTGAGTAATTAAAATGTTTCACCATTAGTTGTCGTGCACGGGGGAATATTACATTACCGATGGAGAAAAAGACTGGCACGGTGCTCAGCAGTATCTGGACAGTGTTAAAGCGGAGTCTGTTGCACAGACTGCGGCTCTAAGTAATGAAGCATGCGCTTGTGGACATGATAGTGCGTCAGCAGTTGCAGATCCTGTGAAAAAGTTGCAAAAAGCGTGTGGTCTATCAGTGAAAACTCATAGTTCTACGTCGGGTGCTAGAGGGAAGAAAAAGCATGTCTGTCACGTGCCAGTGCCCACTATGACTGAGAGTGAATCTTCAAGTGAGGTTAGTAGTGAGGATGATAAGCCCTATACTCCCTCTTTAAGACGAAAAATTAAACACAGAGGCAATATACACGACTGTTTGGAGCGACCTGCGACTCAAATGCCGCTTCTCCAGACTGAGACGGCACAGGGTGGAGTTACAATGACATACACGCTGTTCACTCTTCAAGACATGACACTTATTAAAAGTCAGCTTCCGCCGTTGGAGCAGGGCAGGGCTCCGTGAATTAAGGCATTC
>NW_018128944.1:5679-5803 GCF_001952655.1 Monopterus albus
TGCCCTGGGGTCGGTATGAATTATCCACTACGAGCCCAGAGTGTCAAGTTGTCTCTCATTCCTCCACAGACTGGGAAGACAGGAAGCCAGTACCTTGTTAGGGTACGTGAGTTGTGGCATAACT
>NW_018128945.1:0-522 GCF_001952655.1 Monopterus albus
CATTACATTACATGGTTATTTTCACTGTTTAATCTTCTTTATGGTTGCATAAAGAAGATTTATGTTTGTTTCTGCAATTATATACTAATACTTAGAGTAAGTTTACCATACCAGGAGTTTTATTACCCGCCCAAACACCCAAACTGTGCTGTCATTGTCAGGGTACACGCTGTTTCGCTTATGAGAAGTAACAGAAGCATGTGCTTTCCCAATCGACACCTTAAAATGCCCTCAAAACTTGTAAAAATACCCTCTAAGTATAAACAGAAGGATCCTTAATTTCATGCTTCTGTTTTCCTTGTTTTACAAACTTGTCTTAAGATTTTACACAGTGTCTGATAAAAAGTGATAATGATAATGATCACTTTATTTGGCCAAGCATGTTACACACACAAGGAATTTGATTCCGATACAGAACCGAGGCAGCCGTCTGCGGTGCCAACTCACACCAGTGACACACCATGGGGGGGGGGGGCAACTTGGGGGGTCGGGGTCTTTTACAAAAAAAAACAGTTAAAAACC
>NW_018128945.1:1574-3194 GCF_001952655.1 Monopterus albus
ACTGTGTGTGAATAAAGATGTGCAACTGTAGCATGGAATTGACATGTGTTTTGTTTAAAGTGCTAACATAACATGTTACTTGAACTTGTGACCGCAACACACCCACACACAAACTGACACACACTGGTCAGTATATTTGCTGCACTAGTCACACAGACACACACGGGCCTCATAGTTCTCATTTTTTCTTTAAAGTGCTTGAGTTTGCTGCTCCTTAGTCTCCTCTTCACCTAGCCTAATCAACAATTAGCATATGTATAGTGGTGTGATAGGGGTTTTGTTTCATGTATGCTCTCTGCCTGTAGCTCCACACTATTTTGCCTTATCCCAGCTGAAGTGTCTGGCAACACCCAAGTTCATGATTTAAAATGTTCACAAAGTAAATTATATGAACACACACAGAATGTGTCAGTATGCACTGCACTAGACTGACACACATATTGCCACTGAGTATATTTCTAATCAGATGCTCTGATCAGATCAGCACTCATCAACACACAGGGTCCTGCTTCCACAGTATATTATATTTAAAATATTTTATATTTATTATTAAGAGTATGTATCAATATAAGACCCCACTAGAATAATTACTATATTATAAATAAAGATAACTTAACTCTAAGTGAGATATTCAGAATCAGAACATTGTGTCACATGTCCTGTCGTACTCAGATTGTCAATCGTTAAAACAGAACAAAGCCCTGACATTCCTGAGACTTTTTAATGTGATTTTAGGTAATACTGGCATGAATGGATTAATTAGCATTAATTTATGCATGCATTGTATGCTCTCTGCCTATAGCGCCACACTATTTTGCCTTATCCCAACTCAAGTGTCTGGCAACACCCAAGTTCATGATTTAAAATGTTCACAAAGTAAATTATATGAACACACACACACACAATGTGTCACTATGCAGTCACTATGCACTGCACTAGACTGACACATATTGCCACTGAGTATATTTATAATCAGATGCTCTGTAAAATCAGATCAGATTGAATTCCAGTATACACAAACTAATCCTTTGCTATACTGAGATAAAATAGTTTAAATTTAAAAGATTTTTTCAATTTCTACATCATGGGCATCCTAAAACAACTTCTTGGAGGTCAAAAAGATGTTTTGCTCATGTTTTTCTATATTTTTTGAGAGTTAGTGACAAATAATTGACATCAAATAACAGTCTGAGCTTTCCAACTGCTATTTTGAGCAATTTAGTAATGTCTTTATATTTGTGACAAATGTCTCAGTGCCAGCAGTTTGTATGAAACAAACACACTTTGAGATGTTGAAATTGATCATTTAAAATCATAACATCCTAGCTCTGCACCTATTCATTGTTTAGTATCAATAGAAGGCTCTTGTTCTGACTGTTATTCAATTATGCTTGCTCTTGTAACTCTTTAAGGAATTGTGTGTGCTTTATTTTACAGGCCAAAAGCTGACCGACGCATCGTTCACTGCCTTCTGTGTCACCAACCCCAAGACAGGCTATCGAGTCACCTGGCAAGATCCTGCATGAGGACTCACACCCCTGCAGAGAGAGACGCAGAAGTGAAAAGGGCAAAAGAGTCTGCAAGAGCCTTCATTTTGCAAGGCAGAAATTGGGACTACAA
>NW_018128945.1:4228-5762 GCF_001952655.1 Monopterus albus
TTCGGGGCAGCGGTGACCCAGATTCAATTTTCACTTAAAGAAAAAAAATATTTCTAAACATTTTTTGGGCCGAAATTTAAATTCCCTCGATAGTTTTGTGTGAAGAACACAAATCTGAAGAAATTTTTGATGGAGGACCACCGCAACCCCCTCCAAAATTTTACACACTAGTTCTGTTTGGGTCAGCGCTGACCCAGGAATACTAAAGGCCACCTGGCCTCACACTAAACCTTTTGAAGCCAGCCGCTTGATGGCCCAATTGACACACAAACAGCTCAAAATAGCTCCAGACACACACACACACACCAGTCCCCAACCCCCAGCTCAGCCAGACAAGCAGGGGCGGGTGCACTTGTTGAGATGGCCACTTACTGTTGGATGTGACCAATGTGGCATGTTTACAACCTATTGGTGGGTCTCCTTGTCAGTTATGAGGGTTATTTGCAGAGTGTCTGCATGCCTCTCTGAGCCTCAGAGAAGTGTGATCCTAGTGGAGAGGAGCAGGAGTGAAAAAATCTTACCAGGGGTGAAGAAACGGACTTTATTTGTAAATGTATTATTTTTTCATCTGGCCACATGTTACAATAACATAGTTTCAAACCTTTTGCAATATAATCTAACAAAAGTAAAGGGCAAATATTTACATTTGTTGAGTATGACTAGGTTTTCGCATTGTTTCTGATTAAAAATTGTTTGTAGATGTGGAGTTATGAATCCATAAAGAGGAATCCATAAAGATTGTTCTGGGTCAGCGCTGACCCGAACAGAGGGCGGTTGTAGTTGACCCGAACAGAACACCAGGGCCTAGCCCAACCGAGGTTTTATAATGTATAGGCCAATTGAGGTTCAGGGTCTTTCATCTTACATCTGCCTGCGAGCAGTTTGGAGGTGCAAGATACCTGAGCGTGTAATGTTAATTTTACCTGTGATCCTTTGAATAAATCAGCACTGATTATAGTTACTTGGACTGCCTCGTCTCTCAGAGTTAGCATGGTAGCAAGAACTGGTCCTTACAACGTGGTGCCGTGACCCGAGAGCCAGCTGAACTCTGCAAGACGACCGGTCCATTTCCTGAGTGATGGTCCTGGAACAACAGCGGTAATCCTGTGCCAGGCCGAGCGGAGTTGGAGATCCGATATGCGGTCCTGAGCTGAATGCTTCCCTGGATAGAGTGCCCTCCTGGTTGCAGTCAGAGCTGTGAGCAGTCCCACACATCAACTGGCCGGCCACAAATAGGTAAGCGGAACCTTTGTTATACATAAACTCCGCACATTGAATTTATTCTAAATTAAAGCTGATGTGTGGAGCTGTCCACTTTTGATGTTCTAAATTTGTCTCTAAACAGTAAGGCTAAAGAAACACAGTTTTTTTTCTGTTTTTGAAGGCTGTGCTGGTTTGTTCTTGTGAAGTTAACTGAAGCACATAGTTTCATTTGAGGGGAAGTAAATGAGTGCCGTTGATCACAGAATTTGATGCCAATAACGGACGTAAAATTCACGGTTTATATGTGAGTTTCTGCTATGTAAATAGCAGT
>NW_018128946.1:0-2225 GCF_001952655.1 Monopterus albus
CACACACACGGATAGTGGCTCAGGAATTTTGAGGTCATACACACACACTATCGCCTCCTCCTCTGAAAGAGGAAGTCAGAGGTGAGACAGGATTTCAGAATAATGTCCAACACCAAATGCCAATGCTTTCTGCCGAGGGTGACCAAAATATTTTACCCTCAGTTGTTGTGCACGGTGGAATTTTACAAACAGCTCCATTTCCGGGTGCACAAACAGATGGTGTTAAAAGCAAAGTCTGTGCCACAGGCTGCTGCTGCTTAAATGAGGAAGCCAGTATCTCATTGGAGTACGTAAATTGTGGCATAATTACAGTGGTGAGGACCCTGCATTAATTGACAGTGTTGGTCTGTTGTTGCGTAGTGCTGATGAGTCTCTCTAGCTGAGACTCTCTCTCTGAGAGAGTTCAGTAGTGGTTAAAACAGGTGAATTGCTTAAAATTGATTTGATTTGATTTATTCTTTCAAGCATTTAAAACAGTTGATATGACAACACGCAGTTTTACACACAATCCAATACCCATTTGCTTATACCTGGTACATGCTTGAATGGAGTAGGAAGAAGTCAGACTTATCTAGTCCTACCCCATGACATCATCTCACCATCATTGGTTTGCAAGCAATAAATGATTCACCACTAAACACCCAAATTATACAGAGACCATGATGTCACTGCCTGTGAGTGGTACAAGAGGGTTTACAAGAGCCTGTGTCCCATAGGCTGGGTTGATAAATGGGATAGAGAAGGTAGAGAATCGAAGTTTCCCTGGGAAGATCTAAAATCAACAACTGTTATCAACTCTGGATATTTCACAGCAGGACATACTTGCACCTTTACCTCTGAGTAGTGTGCCTAAGGATGTCCAATATCACATCATCATTGATGTCTGATGCACCATTTCTTTATTATATAAGCTGGAGTTTTGACTCCCACCCACTCTCCTTGGGACACTCTCACACTTCCTGTACCAAAGCCAGGAAAACCTGATTACAGGATGGTTCAGGATCACAGAGCTGTAAATAAGCTTGTGATTCCAACTCATTATGACACTACAAATCCTTACACCATATTGAATGCAATAAGCTCTGAACACAAGTTTTTCCAACTGCCAGCAGTAGATTTTCATGGTCAAGCAATCATATTATAAGGGTCAAACTACCACAGGAATATTGCTTTTATGGCATTATGGAAAAAATTATTTGCCCCTGGGTGGAGGTTTGCACTCTGAGTGTTGTCTAGTTACACGAATGTTGTCTAGTTACACTTGTTCTAGTCACTATTATAACAGTTAGCAGGTACACTAGCCTCAATTAAAAGTCTAAACAGGTGCTCTCTTGTTCTTGAAGGAACTGGCTGTATGTTTGGGGTCGCTGTCGTGCTGCAGAATGAATTTGGTATAGATCAGACACATCCCCTGATGGTATTTCATGATAAATAAGAATCTAAGCATCTAACTTGCTTTAAGATTTCTGCACAGTAATGGACATCACAGTACCTGTATGGGCATGGGAAAATCACATTTTAGAATAACTTTTGATTGCACATAATCTGAAACTGGGATTGACATTTTCCACCTGCAGCTATTTCACAAATAATGGATGTATCTGATTAAGTAATTCCATTGTAATTATTATGAAACATATTGTAACATATCAGCAATAATGCATATGTACATTGGTGATTTGTAGTTTATGGGTTAAAAGTGGAAAATCACCAGTGGTACTCTAGAAGAAAGCCCAGCAGTGGCTATACTTCATCATGCAGCTCAGAAAAGCTGGGGTGAACCGTTGCCCTCTCACGCAGGCTTATAGAGGACTGGCAGAGAGCATCCTCACCGTCTGGTATGGTAACACCACACAGGCAGAGAGGAAGGTTCTTCAAAGAGTTATAAAGACTGCAGAGGGGATCATTGGGACTGAACTCCCTGCTATGGACACACTGTACACACAGCTGTGTCATAAATGAGCAGAGAACATAATCAGAGACTCACTCCACCCAGCTCACATCCTGCTCAGACACAAAAACTGCACCTACAACCTCAGGCACAACAGGGCAGACAGCATCATCACACACAGAACAAGACATTACAACAGCTTTTTCCCTGCCACAGTAAGACTGATGGCAAATACAAAAATGTGAGAAACATGTGCAATAACCCCTTATTACCTCACTAAGTGAAATACCATAACCAACTCCACTATGTGAAATACTATGTGCAATATTTGAAG
>NW_018128946.1:2240-5747 GCF_001952655.1 Monopterus albus
TACGCTTTCTCCTCATAATATCTAGAGGACAACAAAACAATACTTACAAATGGTGTCCAAGGCATAATGGTGAGAAGTAACAGATGTTCACAACACAATCCCTTGCAGGTGTAATACCCCAATTCTTTAATTGGACAGCTCTGATCTCTTATCTAGAGCTCCACATGCTTGGAGCTGCTGCGTTTCTACCTAGTCATAACAAAATGAAGAATCTCAATGTGTGTGTATGTTGTCACGTGGTGTGTAGCTAAGGCATTCATTTATTTATTCAGACATAATATTCTAACATAAGATTAATACAAGAAAACAATTGGTGTCATGTTCACTTTTCAGACAACATTCTGTCTGCTAACCTTGAAATAAAACAGACTAGAGCAGACTTTGAATCTTACTAAACTGCATTACTAACACATTAATGTTTAACAATTATCTAACACAGGCTACTTAACTTTACATGTTTCTCAAGATTATTACTGCCATATAAACCACAGGGGGTAGTGCTGCACGACTCATGATAAACAGTTCCAAATGCACTCAAACAGAGGGCAGAACATGCTATATAAATAAATTTGATTTGATTTCATTACATTCACCTTTAAACATCCTTAATATAGCTTCTAACTGTCAACTGTAGATGACACAAATTAATAATAACTCAATAAAAGAAAAGGGTTCCATAGATTTAAAGAGGGTTACAACACAGCAGCAAGCAATAATGCAAAATATTGAAAATCATCAAATAAATTCTCTCTATAACTGGGGAGTGTTGGGAGAATATAAAAAACAGCAGGATGGAAAACAGCCACTGTACTAGTCAGGTTGCGATTGGGTGTTACAAATATCCACTACCGAATTATCAAGATTTCATGCCAAGTGTCTGTTAACTTTATAAACTCTCTAAAATCTGTCACAAGGTTTGAATGCTCCAACAAGGACCTTTTATATTTAGGTAAACCTAATAATACATTTACAACGAGGATGATTTAAATGTGTTAAAAGTACTCATGCAAAACTATCAAATCACATTTAATTGAAACATTTTTGTTGTTGACAGAATGATGAATATAATAGGAAATGTTAACTTGTTAGGTTTCTAACACGGGGCTAGGACCCAAAATGCAGACCAGGACTAGATGCTATGGTTAGTCCCCCTCACCAGGAGGGTGAGGGAGAACTGAGGTTGGACTCAAGACTGCTGACCCAGGTGCTAGTAAAAATGGTGGTTTAATGGTGGGGATACAAAGGAATAGAGTCAATGAATACATACAACTAGGACTGAGCAAAGACGGCTGAGGAGACCAGGAAGACCAGGGGAGCAGACAGGCTAATGGCAGAAACCAGGAGAGAGGGAGGAACAGGGCGGACAGGTGAATGGACAGGCTAACCACAGCACAGGAACTGCCAACGTGGACCGTATAACACAAAACATATAACCTACATATAAAATGAGATCCACAGCACAGGAACTGTCAGCATGGAAAACAAAATACGTCTTATACATACCACGAATAAAGGGCTGTTACGGGGTATGCACGGTAGGTAAGGTAATGCACGTTAATGCTCCAGCGACAGCGGAGCTGTCCACCAGAGGTATAAATAAGGTAGGAGGGTGATTACAGTAATGCACCCCAGCTGTGGGCGACAACCCACAAGTCACTAATTACAAAATGCGACACAGCTGAGGCGCTGATCCTGCAAAAAGAGCGAGCAGGAGAGAGAAAGGCAGAAGAGAGGCAGGTCTCGCCGAGCGGACCTGACACTAGGCAGAGAACTTAGAAAGTTTTTATTAGTATTCTGACCCTCATGGAATCTTCTGAGGGGTACTTCGTGAGTATGAGGCCACTTGTATAACCAGAGTGAGAGTATCTGGCAATAAGTCAAACATGTTCCCAGATAATGGGAACATGTTCCCATGTTGATCTCCATGAGGGTTGTCCCTTGTCACTGATCCTTTTTGTGATTTTGGACAGGATCCCAAGGCAGAGCTGCAGGGAGGAGGGTTTCAGGTTTGGGGACATCAGAATTGCATCTCTGCTTTTTGCCAATGATGTGGTTTTGCTGGCTTCATCAGATCGCTACCTCCAGCACACAGGGCTATTTGGGGCTGTTCACGGCTGAGTGTGAAGTGGCAGGGATAAAAATTAGCCCCTCCAAATCTGAGGCCATGGTGCTCTGCTGGAAAATGTTGGCTTGCTCCCGCTGGGTTGGAAATGAGTTTCTGCTCCAAGTGAAGGAGTTTAAGTATCTCAGGGTCTTGTTCACGGGTGAGGATAAAATCAAGTATGAGATTGGTAGATGGATAGGGGCAGCATCAGCAGTAATGTGGACATTTTACCAGACCATTGTGGTGAAGAAGGAGCTGAGCTGAAAGGCAGATCTCTCATTTTTACTAGTCAGTCCAAACTCCACCCCTCACCTATGTTCACAAGCTAGTATGAGCAGTGTCCAAGAAAATAAGATTGCCAACTCAAATGGCTGAAATGTGTTTCTTTGGCAGTGTGGATGGACTTAGCCTTAGAGAGAGGTTGCAGAGTCCAGATATCCAGCAGGGGGTCAGAGTAGAACTGCTGTGCCTTCACAGCACAAGGAGCTAGTTGAGGTGGTTTGGGTATCTTATTATAATGTCTCCAGGGTGCCTCCCTCTGGACATCTTCCAGGCACATCTAACTGGTAGGAGACCGTCGGGTAGACCCAGAACACACTGGAGAGATTATATATCTCAACTGGCCTGGGAACACCTTGGAATCCCACGAGGAGCTGGAAAACATTGACGGGTAGAGTGTTATACCCCAGTTCTTTTATTGGACAGATCTGAGTAAGGAAGGAGTCCGTCTTTCTTGATTTTAGTGCTGGTTTATTTAAAGTATATATATATAAATAAAGATTACAGAACACAATCCAGGTGGCTCCCTCCTTCAGACAAGACGCTGGAGAAGAGAGAAGAAGCTCCCAGAAACACAGAGCCTAATACATTTATAAGTTTTGGGCTAACCCCTTACACAGATGAAGTCCGTCCAGCAGACTCCATCTCTTATCTAGAGCTCCACATGCTTGGAGCAGCTGCGTATTACCTAGTCATAACAAAATGAGGTAGCTCAATGTGTGTGGATGTCATTACATGGTGCATAACTAAAACAATCATTCAGACATAAATCTAACACAAGATTAATACAAGAAAACAATTGGTGTCATGGCTTACTGCTAACCTTGAAACAGAGCAGACTAGAGCAGACTTTGAATCTTACTAAATTGCATTACTAATACATTAAAGTCTAAGACATTAAGGTCTAATAATTATCTAATTTATTAATTTCTAACAAGAGGGGCATCTGGAATACTTTGTTGAATCTGCTGCTACTGCGATTCGATCTCAGATAAGCAGAAGAAAATGAATGGATGGATAATTCTAAATCACAGACATAAAGCTGCTTTAGCTGGATGGATAGATAGATTATTGTTGTCACTGCATCACAGACACATAACAAATCTTTGTATAAGACCATACCA
>NW_018128947.1:0-1302 GCF_001952655.1 Monopterus albus
TTACTAGAAATATTTAAGCCTTAACTGTAAGTTTCCCCACTTAAGTTAGGAATAATCACGTTGTTCCACTCTGACAGTGTCATTGTGGATTGTCTTGTTCAAGTAGCTGTCTTTGTGTCTCCTTGAATATTTCCATCCCCTGTCATTCACCATCTGATCACCAAATGCCCTCAGACTTCTCCACCAGTCTCTGTCTCCTGGCATCTACACCCACCTGTTGCTTCATTCAAGACGGTGGGTGTCCCAGAATTCTGTGTAGCTGTAGCCAACAAGCTTTAGACTGCGATCAAGTGCCAGGACCTAGACCTAGATCTTACTGAAGGACTGAGGTCAAGATGAATTTGAATTATTGCTTCATGGTTATATTTGACCTTTGACCTTTTGACCATCAAAATCTAATCAGTTCATCTTTGAGTTCAAATGAACATTTGTCCCATATTTGAAGAAATTCCCTCAAGGCATTAAATTAAAATTAAGAGAGAACACATCAATGTCAAAGAACAATATCAACACAGTGAATACTACTGACAGAAGTGTAAAGTCAATATGGCACTGGAAACAAATGTGTTTACCAATTATTATCAAATCAAATTTTATTTGTATAGCGCCAAATCACAATAAAAGTCATCTCAGGACACTTTACAAAGTAAGGTCTAGACCTTACTGTTATCAATATTATTACATAGGGAAAACCCAACAAATCCCCCTTGAGCAAGCACTTGGCAATAGTGGGGAGGAAAAACTATAGAGATAAAATACTATCAAAAATGTTACAAATGCATGTTTAACGTTTTGTCTGTAACAAGCGATTCGTGTGTGTGTCATGAGGATCACAAATGCGTGCTGCGCAATCTGCACGTATAAAGCCATTTGTGTGTGTGTGTGTCATGCTGTTCACAAATGCATGCTGTACAAACTGCACATAAAACACATTTTACAAATGCTTAAAATCGATTTTTTTTTGTGTGCAGTTTTTTAGAAAGTACCTACACATTGTTACATACGCATGCGTGGATCGTCTAACACACACGAATCACCTTGCGCGCACACACTTTATTATATTGCATTTTTGCATAGCATTGATGGTTTCTATAATTGCGACGTACAGTGGTGGTATTAAGAGGTGAATTAAGTCGGGTAAGTCTCCACTGAAGGCCCAGGTACCAAATGCACGGCCCGCCACTGTTTAATATATATAAAAAATGTCTATTTGGAATAGCGTTGTGTAAATACTTTTGTTTGGGAAACAGGTTTGGAAACTCAGATGTCCGAGTTTTCCACGTGTCCTTAAACGCACCGTGC
>NW_018128947.1:1597-5724 GCF_001952655.1 Monopterus albus
CGCCAAACTGTGTTTATAAGGAAGCGCATATGTCAACGGGATGCATCTGCCAAAACGAATCTCTGATCTTTTGCGGTTCATCATCACATTCACCAAGAATTATAGAGCAGCATCAAGCCAAAAGAAAGGTTTCCGCCATGTGGGACCATTTTGATCTCATATCGGAAAATAAGGTATTTGTTTTAATTACCTTGTTGTTTCATCCTGTTCCTCTCAGAGTTCCCACTTGATCTATCTGAATTCAAATTCATTTCAAAGTGACTCTGAGTTTACTATTCATATTATTTTCTGCAGGTTAAATGTCGCATTTGTTCGACAGAACTTTCCTACTTAAATAAATCCACCTCCTCAATGCTGAGGCATTATAGGGCCAGGCAATATGTCAGATATTTAAATAACATTTACTGTAGGTAAACATACGTATTGGATCAAAATTGGTATTGATAAATACTTATTATTAAAGGAAAAAATGGATTGGGACAACCCTAATTTTTGGTCTTCAAAATTTTACATAACCTTGCACTTAGAGGATTATTTTTATCTGCAGGGTCAACAGGAGCATGGAGGAACAGCAGAACCTACTCAGGTAAGGATGATAGTTACTTTCACAGGCCTATAATTAGTGAGAGTCTCTGTTTTTCATACATAAACTGTAAAACATGAGGAAAGATTCATCTTTAAGGAATTGTCTCTTTTGAGCACAGTGTTGCTGAGGAAAATAATGGTGAATCACTTACAGTATTAGCCATTTGCTGGACTTCACTTAACAAAGGTTTTGTCAGGGTCATCGATGACTGGATGAGAACATAAATGTAAATTTCAGTGTACGAATAGTAAAAATGTGTGTTCAAGCCTGTAGCGCTGTTACGAGGAAAAACCTGTATGAATATAATTTATTACTGTTTTAAGAATGAAATATTTCGGTTCATCCTCCGACTCAGCCATCCACCAGTGGAGCAGTTGGTAAGGGTGAAATACACAGTCTCTTATTGATTAGATGTAGTGCTCATTGGTGGGTTTAAGGCAGTAGTACTTTGCTTTGATGAAATAACCATAATAAGACCATGTTTAATATTGTGAGATACATGCAAAAAAACTTTTGTTTTGGCTTCTATTTTTTCAACAAAAAAAACCCCAAAAACATCCAATAAGGAAAGAGAAAGTCGGATCTTCAGGGTGAATCCAGCAAATCACTGAGTAAACGACAACGCAACACTATACATGGATCATCCTCAGGTATTTATATTTCTTTCAGTGGCAACCTACAGCCCACTACAGGGTTAAAACTTATATGTAATGAATTTTTCCTTGTATTGTTTCTGTGCCTTTGTCCCAGAAAATACTTTATCACTGACCGGCAGGTCTCTGTTAAATTTTATCAGAATACCTAAAACAGTCCACATCATACATGTTATTTAGGACACTGTTGTATAGTGAACTATAGGTATCAATAGCAGCAGTTTACTGTAAATGCATCTTAGCATTTATGTTCTTTTCTTCCTTTTTTGTATACCAAGACATATCATTGTGCATCACTTGGATTTAATTTTTCCTGCTAAGTTTAAGTTTTCCATATTCCACAGTCTTTTGTTATATGTGCCTGGTTTCACTCCTGACCATGGATGGTTTCACCAACAGATTTTAGACTAATCTGTAGTGCAGAGCCAGTCTTAATTTGCTCTTAGATTAGTCATAGTCTGTATCAGGCCATTCACACTTTATATGGTACCCCACATGCTTGTTTTGCCCAATTACTGGTTATCAAAGTCCAGATTCAGCATTTAAACCACAATTTAAAAAATAAATGAGCTTGTTAAAAATAGTATTCAGTAACTTATTGTAATGCCTGTAGTCCTCAGTGCAAAGACTTTGGGCTCTAAATACTAAAATACTCATAAGCCTCAGCTGCTGTTTCCATGGAAATCTGGACAGTCAGAAGTGCAAATCATAACAGTGGTGATCTCAAAATGCTTTGTCAATATTGCTGAGAAGAAATCCTGGAGCCATAGCTGCTGAATTCTATTAAAACTGACCCAGAATTTAAAAGTGAACTCATTTAAGCTGCAAACTGTTTTTTTTCCAGTTTTCTCAATGCTGCTGTTAGCAGCTGACTTGACAGTTTTAAGAGTTGTGATTGGATGTTTCTGCCAAAATGCATCTTGCTGTGTGATTAGTCTCTTGCATATCAGCAGTTATAAGAGATAATGGAAAAAAAATCTTCATTATCTCTGATTAAATTATGCATGTGAGCAGGATGTTCATAGACAGATACCTAGCTCTTATTTTACCTAAGGTTAACAGCTAACAAGCACTGGATCTACTCAATTTTGACTCTGGTACATGGACAAAGGAGACAAGCCCCACTTCCATACGTGACTGATAGCCATAAGAGCAGATGCGGAAAGTGTGGAGGGAGAGTGAGTTTACTACGAGGCTGATACTAGTATCAGCTGAACAAGTTTTAACAAGAGCTCATACCCGAGTCAGCACATATGGGAAGTGCTGGGGGAGAGCGAGTTTGTACAAGCTGTGAAACTATGGGAGGTGGGTTTAACATTTAAAAGGTTTCACTTGAATATCCATAATTGCATTTTTTTTTCTAAATTTTGACTAGTCAACATTACAGTGTGACTAGTCAAAATGATATATCAAGATCATCATGTAAGGATGACAGTTTTAGATATCTACAATCACATTTTAACTAGTAAGAATTCTTCATTGACTTGAATGGCAAAACTAAGTTAAGATATCGACAGTTCAGTTCTGCCTGTCTGAAATGTACATTCCAGATATCTGTAATTACATTTTGACTAGTCAAATTTCAAATTAAAGTAACTTTGACTAGTCTTCATTCTAATTACAGATATCTTTAATTTTGCATGTTTTAAAAATATTCAAAATATCTTATTGTATGTCTCAAACTAAGATGTGACTAGACGGAATTCAATTGTAGATATATGAAATTGGAGTTTAGACCAATCAAAATGTAACTAGAGATATCTTATAATCCAGTTCTGACTAGTCATAATTACAATGTAGATATAAAAAAAATGCTAAAATGCAGTATTGTTGTCTGTGACATTAGTTTGGACTTCTGCCCAGTCAAAATCCAACTGAATTTTAAACTTTGTCACGCAGTACACAAGTGTGTTTTAAGACAATTTATGGTTGAAAGGCTTTAATTTATATACTGTAGCTGGTAATTAGTTTGGCATCATATCAAAGGCGACTAGACAGGAGAATGTAAAAGCCAGCAATCAGGCGCATGGCGGGGTATACCCTGGACAGGTCACCGGTCCATCGCAGGGCCATGGTGATCAATCAAAAGTTTAATTAAAACCAAATCCTAGGTTCTGCTAAATATACTAGTGTATATACTGATTTGTTAATTTTGGAAGAGCACTACAGATATCTTCCTGATTTTGATTTTTATTTTTTTCAGCATTTTTGTATTTCCCAAAGTAATGATTTAACTGACATTTAAACTCTTTGTACAATAGGGATAAAATCAAAGATTTGGAGACAGACAAGAAGGAGCTGGTTGGTGTCTTTGGTAGAACTGGGGCTGGAAAGATCTCTCTAATAAATGCGATCATTGGAGAGAAGGATCTTTTGCCCACAGGAGATGTCAGAGCATGTACCACAGTCATGATTAAAGTGGAGACTGACATGGACAGCCCGAAGTATGAGGCAGAGATTGAGTTCATTACAAAAGAGGTAAAATGAGCTGATTGTTTATGTTGACTTGAAGCTGGTTGAAAAGTGACAACATATCCACAAAAATACAGTTGTTTGTTTACTCTGCATGTCTGCAAGTTCTTTTGCTTTTTAGCAGTGGAAAGATGAGTTGTGGTCCTTGTATCATAATCTTAGGGATAATACAGATCAAGAACAAGATAAAGGAATTGATAATTATTGTGACACTGTTGAAAAGCTGTCAGCGTTGTATGGAGAAGATATTGGAAGAGATTGGAAAAACACACCCTTTGAAAACCTGATGGATGACAAACATTTCAAAGAAATTACAGAATCCAAGCCAAAAAAATTCACCTCTAAATCAGTAAGTAAGGTTTTAAAAGATCTTCCTTGCATCACTTCAAAGAAAACAGTCTTGCCTGTTTGGTAGA
>NW_018128948.1:0-5705 GCF_001952655.1 Monopterus albus
CCTGGGTTGACCCCTACTTAACCTCCTGTTGACTTGGGATGTTTCCTTTTCAAATGCTCGTGCATGGTGCTGGTGCTGTTGTGAAACGCCATTTCTGCTTTGCAGAGCTGGCAGAGCACCATGTTGTTTGGTGTCTGCTTAAAATACTGCCAAACCTTTGGTGACCGCAGTCGCGGTATTTTCGCGTTCCCCGGACACGCAATGCTGCTAGTACTATGTGTATCTATGCTCGCGTTACTGACTACTTCCTACTTATCTTCTTCTGCATCCGTTTAAAGGGCGGTTGGCATCCAGCTTTTGGCGCATTATCGCCACCATCTGCTCTGGAGTGTGAAACCCTAGTTTCCTACATATGACAAGTCGACCATTAATATGCAAATCGACTAATTATCATAATCGATTAAGTCGAATAATTGCTACAGCCCTACTAAGCAATATCTCTAGATAATTATCCTCTACACCACACAAGTAATATACTACAGAATTATTACAGTGTTAACATTCTTACATAATTACATTCATAGATAATTATCTTCTACACCACACAAGTAATATACTAAAGAATTATTACAGAGTGCTAACATTCTTACCCCACACCCACAATGTTCCATCTGATTAAACCTGTCCTTGCATGTATCTTGATTGACACATACCTTTATACCTATGTTTAAACTCATCAATTCTAGTACTATTTTTTATGTCCACATTTAAATTATTCCATAGTTTTACACCACTTATGGAAATACAGAATCTTTTTTTGGTTGTACGTATAGCATGAATTTTTAAGTTTAACTGACCCCTTAAATTATATAAAATGTTGAATTCCACCTTGTGGCCACATCCTGTTTTAAACACGAAATCGCCGCTTTCCTCTCACACAATAACTCCCCATACACTGAGATGCTCAGTGATGAACTCTCGTGCGCGTGGGGTATCTTGCTGATGTGTTCGAGCACCTCAACACTCCTCAAATGGCTTCATTATATCCATTGCTTCTCTGGCTATTTCCCATTGCACAGATGACAAGGTTGGCAGAGGTGCATTAGTGAGTGACAGGGTGGAAATGATCAGCTCCTTGATGTGAATAAATTTTTTCAACATGTAAAATGTTTTGATTTGATTTGATTTGATTTATTCATTCAAGCATGTAAAACAGTTGATATGTCAACACACGTAATTTCACACATATCCAACAATGATAATCCAATATCAATTTACTTATACCTAGTACATGCTTGAACGGAGTAGGAAGAAGTTAGACTTATCTAGTCCTACCCCATGACATCATCTTAACATCATTGGTTTGCAAACAGTATCTCTACATAAATAATTCTCTTCTACACCACACAAGTAATATACTAAAAAATTATAACAGAGTGTTAACATTCTTACATAATTACATTCTTAAATAATTATCTTCTACACCACACAAGTAATATACTAAAGAATTATTACAAAGTGTTAACATTCATACACCACACCCACAATGTTCCATCTCTCATTAGTTCACTGTAAAATAAAATCTTGCTTACATGTTAAGTGAAAAGAGACTATAAAGTATTATCATGCATTTGCAGTTCTGCATTCAGTTTTATACATATACAACATCTTGTTGTTATTTGACTGTTGTACATGTTGCAATGACAATAAATAAAAGCTTCGTTTTCGTCTTCGTTTTCATCTTCGTCGTCTTCTTATCATTATTATTATCATTATGCAGCAGTTGTGGTCTTTATTTTTATTTTTTGAGTAGCATTTCCTCAAATGCATACAGAAAAATCTGTCACATCTGTTTCTTTAAAAAATGCTTTATAATTTAATACCTTTATTTGAAATCTACTACTGGTGGGTCGCGACTTGACAAGTGGGTCCCAGGGTGACACCACTTGAGAAACACTGTTGTAATAGTTGTGCCTTGTCAAAGTGCAGTGTAAATAATAGTTGTGCCTTGTCAAAGTGCAGTGTGCAGGGACAGTAGTGCTGCCATGGGATTTGTCTTGTGTTATGTTTCAGAAGCCCAAAACCAAAATATATTAAGCAGATTCTCAGTCTGTGAAACATCAGAATCTTCTATTAAAAATAATGGACAGTGGCATAGTTTACTGATATCAGCAAGGAGCACTTACAGATGGTGGCCAGTGCTGCGTGTAGTGTGCAGTTAGATTTCTGTTTTTTACGGTTTTATTAAGACTTTGGCAGAGTCATGTGATTAAATAGTGACTAATCCCCTTCCTGTCAGTCGTGGATATGCATAGAATCACAGACATAATATTTGTTATAAAATGTTGCTGAGGTTCAGAACAATGGCTGACAATCTGGAGCGTCATCTCACCACCCACTTTTGTTAGAAAATGGAAAACAAACACTGGAATGTCAAAGCTTTTGTAATTAAAAAGGTACTGTAAATGTGAAAAGTTGGACTTGAAATGTATTTTTCTTTAAATGTTGTAGTACTGCAACAAATATTTGAAAAGTCTGCAACTGTTTTGCTCAGTAACCAAAGGAAAAATGCAGCAGTGGAAGAAATACTCAAATTTTTATTTAAGCGTTGGTGTAAAGTAACTAGATGCATTTATTCAAGTACTGTACTTCTTATACTTGAGTTACTTTGCAGATGCAGATTATTAATACAAAACAAAATCAAATATATTACCATGTATTATTACAGACTTCATTAATCCCTGGGGATAGTCACAAGCTACCACCAGTATATAAAGCCACTAAAAACATCTCCACCTTCACACATACAAAAATGTTGATACGAATGTACTTCTGCTAAAGTCTTTAATGCCTGAGTTTATCTTGTAAAAGATTACTGGGGTGGAATTACTACCTTTTACATGTAAAAATATATTAGGTAGTCTTGTGGAAAAACTATCTTTTAAAGGTCAGTGAATGTAAAATAAATACGCAACATCAATTCTGAAAGTTATTACATATTTACTCCTGCAGGAAGGAGGGTTCTCTGAACAGAGTGTCTAAACCTGTCTGTTACAGGGAAGCTCAGTGAACAGAATGTGCCTGCCTTTCTTATGTCCAGCATACTAGAACAGAAAACAGATGCTCAAACAGGATAATATTTACAATGGGATACCAGCCCTTTGGTCCTAGGTCACATCTGGTTTTGCTCTCAATGGCATGCAAAGGTTTTACATCATGTGATAAACATCTAGTAATGGACTACAAGGTAAATAACCACTAAAAGGGTGCCATCATAAAAATGCCACTACAGTAGTTTTTCCCACCACTGTAATTAAGTACAAATAGCTGTGCCTCAATGTAATAATACTAATACAAGTAAAGGTCGTGATTTATTGATTCTACTAACATTAAGTACCATCATATCACAAACAAAATGTTATTCGGGTATAAAATGGTTCCCCCCGACTAGAGTGTTTATTACAGAGCCTTTTCTAAAAGGTTTTTTTTTTTTAGGTGATTTTTTGTTTACTAAGGCACATTTGGAACAATGGTAACAGATGGCTAAACACAACATTTACCAGCTGATATCAGTCATGCATGTGCCTATTTTTTAAGTTCGTGGAATAAAGGGTTTGTATTTTGTTTATTTCCCCCTCACTGTTTTCCTTTGTGCTCCCTGTCTTTGTTAGGTTTGTTCTTGTTACGGCCGAGCCGTATCTGAACAAGCGCAGGATTCAAGAAGGTGCAATACTCATACCCAGGCCAGAGAAATATTTATTTTAATAAAGACCAAAAAAGAACTAAGGGAGGCAGCACGTGTCAGGCGCGGAGATTCTGCTGTAATTTAATCTATAAAATATGGTTCTCCTCAGTGCTCTGTGGATTCAAAAATGAATCTATAACTCATTTATTTTTTGAATGTCCCTTTTCCAAATTGTTCTGGGCTGAGACATGTTTTACCTTTCACTTCTTATAAAGAGCTAATCGATATACTGTATGTTTCTACAACTAGTAAAAACCTGGACAATGCAATTAAGCTTTTATGTTTAATGGGGAAATTTGATACACACAAAGCCTCAGTGATATCCTCTAAACGAAATATTCATTATTTTACACTAAATTAAACATTTTGGCTGATTTACTAAAAAGACGGTAAAGAAAAATAATAAAGCCTTTAAAACATCCCACATTTTGGAGAAAATTGCAACGACAATCACAAATGAAGAATCTATTCATAGATAAAATATATTGCAAGTTGTGTTTAATCTTTTCTATTAATTCATATAGTTATTTTCAGTTTACTCTTCTCTCTGATAAGAAGTTATGCCTCACTTTTGTTTTGGTTGCAGGAGATGGTGCAGGGCGCCAGTCTATCACAGGGCTGACGTGTAGACAAACAACCACGCACACACTCCTGGGGGCAATTTAGAGTCGCCAATTAACCTAAGATGCATGTCTTTGGACTGTGGGAGGAAGCCGGAGTACCCGGAGAGAACCCACGCAGGCACAGGGAGAACATGCAGACTCGAATGGACCAACGCTGTTCATAGGTCATGTCCTCTTTGTTCATTCTGGCTATTATCTGTTTATCTGACCATATTTTTATCATGTCCAAAACCAACTCCGCAAGCAGGACTTTAATGTGATTGTCTAATGGGTTTTTATTATGTTTTAAGTGACGGTCCTCATATTCATTCAGGCACTCAAACAGGGATTTGATCCGCCAGACTAAAAAATGGACTATATTTGAGTCCGCATCTTGTGACGCTTCTGAAATACTTGTCTTCATTTCTATAGGCCCTGCCATTTTCTTCACAAGAATCCTGACAGGCAATTTGTTTTGGTCCACCTGCGGTGTGATGTCCTCCACAGGTTTAGCACACGTGTTCTGACATTCTGACGGCTCACCTGTGGCTAAAGGTGCAGTGTCCTCGCATCCTGACGGCTCACCTGTGGCTAAAGGTGCAGTCTCCTCGCATCCTGACAGCTCACTATCTTTTACAGATACAGGGTCCTTGCATTCTGATGGCTCACATGTGGCTGAAGATGCGCTGTCTTTGCATCCTGACGGCTTACCTCTGAATAAGGATGCTCTGTCCACAACAGCCATTATAGTACATGTAATCTTTTTACTGAAGTCACTGGCCTGACTGTTCATCCACCAGACAATCAGTGTCAGGAAAGAATGTATTTTGTCCTCTATGTCAGCATACAGGACACTCGCTTTCCAGTTCTCTGGCTTTTCTTTACCCGTAATGTGTTTAAAGAGGACATTACTAAGTTGCATTTTAAGTTCTGCATTGGCGAAATAGTCCTCCAAATTTGTGTTCAAAACATCTTCTTCACCCTTCTTCATGAAGATCAGAGGATCAATATCATCCATGAGTGACTGGATTGACTCCCTGCTTTCGGCTATAGAGTCATGATGGCATTTCATCAGCTGAGCCAGGATGCGATATATTAATATTCTGGCAAACAGCTTTGCCATGACGTTTTGTGTCTTGAAATCAATGCCATCCACAGTCATTTCGTGCCACAAAGAGTCTCTTAGGCTTTGTCCTGCAGCAACTGAGTCTTTCAGACGCTGATCATATTCAGCAGTTAACTGAGTTATGTCTTCAGCAAAAGCTTTAATCTTCTGAGAACAGTGCAGGTGTAGCAGCTCATACTCAGGGTCTGGCACATCTCTCAAAAGACTTTCTGTGATTCTGCTCACCTCCCAGCATAGCAAAGTACTAATAAATGCAGCAATGTTGTCGGGTTTCTCTTCTGTTGGGTCTATC
>NW_018128949.1:0-3892 GCF_001952655.1 Monopterus albus
CGTCCACACGCCACGTGCCAAAGCTCTTCTCCCAATGATTTAAGGCATGCTGTATGAACACCTCCTCTGTAGCCATAACCCACTCAAGCCATTAGATGCTGGCATCTGAGTATTTCTTAACGCGGTACCTGTAGTCGTACGGGCAGGGTATGGCTAATGTCTTTTCCTGCAGAAAGTGCGTCCCAAACACAGACATGCAGGCTGAGGCTATCGTAGATCGTTTAAAAGGATCCAGCTTGGTTTCATTGATGAAATTCTCTCTAAATTTCATGCAGGCTTTCATAAGAATCACAGTGTCATTTCTACAATATCTTACAGCCTCCTTTGCAAAATCAAACTCTCCCTGACACATGGTCTTGTACCAGCTCATAAACTCTGCTCTCTTCTTGACATTCATTTGATTAACCCCGTAATAGTCTGGCTGGGGGAACAGGCCCACATAATTCAGAAGCTCCTCTGAGCTGAACCAGTGGGGGAAGTGACCTTTTGCACTCTCCCAGAGGCCAAGTGTGGCGGGGAGCAATGCTAGGGGGAAGGGGAGGAATGAAGATGAATCAATGAACCTCTGCTGATAGTCCGGCTCTGTGAATATTATCAATTTTGAACCCTGCATAATTAGATTGGGCTTTATCCCCAGAGACAACATAGCATGCACCAGAATATGACCATTGAACCCTTTTGAATTATGGGCTAAAAACACCGCTCTGCAATAACGAGGGGCTCTAAAGTGCATCAGAAATTTCACTGCACAGTCGGTTCCATTGTGATCCCACTCCACACTGCTGGCTGTTATAGCACTCACGTAGAAGGGTGTGTGTACACCATTTTTATCAGGGTATGTTTCAAAGTCGTAGAATATTAATTTTTTCTCCTGAATATTATCTTCTTTTTGAGGGATCGGGAGGCTCTGTATGTAACAATTATGGGTTGTTTCATCATCGGCGGCCCCCTGGCAGATGTAGCAGCGCAAGTCAGGGCATTTGTGGGGTTTCGCGTGTCTAGTCAGCGGGGTGTAATACAATCTCGAGCATTTTAGACATTTTTATGGATTTGGCATAGACTGGCATGGGTCTCGGACTGTGGGTGCCAGGTCATCTCTCTGTGTTTCATCAGACAGTAGGGGGAGGCACATCTACGATTACAGCGGTCACACACAATACTCTCAGCGAGAGGGGTTTGCATGCCGGTGCAGTTGGCGCTAAAACACATGCTGCAGTGACCAGAGCATCTGTGTCTGAGGTGATTATCATAACCTCTGTGGCAATAGTTACATAAATATTTCACACCTAAGAACGCTTTTGCATTTTTTACACCATAATAGTGGTTGTCAAAGAGGAAAAGGTATAACGGCTGATCTTTTGGAGCGTAAGAGGTTTGAAATATATTCAGATGCTCTTTATCTGTTCTGTAAAACACCACAATTTTACGTTGGGTTACCTCTTCAAATTTTGACACATCTGTGAAACACACAGGCGTCTGCTCGTTTACACCGGCCTCTCTTTGCAATTCACGAGCTCTGCTCAATGCCTCAGCGTCTGTGATTTCAGGGGACATGAGATGGGCGAGGCTAATGGAAAAACACAGCTGATTGTCTTTATTCTCAACTATGTAGAGAAATCTCTGTTTCTTTTTGAAAATCTCACAGGTCAGAGTTTTTTGCAGCTGGCGTCTACCTTTGTATCATAATAGAGAACCCAGATCTGAACAACTAGCTCCAAGCTCGCGTCTGTTAACACAGAAAAGTTGGATTGGATTGTTCTGTCTAGTAAGTCTTGAAACTGTGTTAAGTCTAGCGCTTCAGAGGCGGAAGCGATCACGGATGCTCTCGAGCTAAGCATTTGACCCTGTAATTCTACCTGAATAAACAAGAGTTACATTTTTAAGCTTATTAAAGGTTCCGCAGTCCTCATAAGTCTTATATAATAAAGATCATTAACTGAGCAATTGGAGTGGGGAAAATACAGTTTAATATATTTTGAGGTTAGTGTTTTAACAAAATACACACAGACACTTAGACCATTAACAATAATTATTTTTTTAACTTTTGTACTTCTGATATTGTTTCACCAAATGAAACTAATACAAATTAAAACAAAGGTTCTTGTGTCTCTGAAATTGCAGATTTTATTATTTGATTACTTCTTAAAATCTGTATTAACTGTTATGGAATCATTAATAAATAAGGTATTGAGGGAGAAGAAAATGATAAACTGAATATTTGAGTATAACTGACCGCTTGAGTGTAAGACCTCTGTATGACAGGATGAACAGAGTGCAAATTGGATTATTGTCTTCTCCAGTCTCATGGTCATGATTGTTAATCGTTGTCTGAATGCCTTCATTAGCTTTATAACACCATATCATTGTAGTGGTAAAAGCAAACTGAATATAGTTAATAGTTATTAGCATAGTTGATAGGCCAATGTTAGTTAAGTATAATAAGTAGTATGGTCAGAGATGACCTCTCTGCTCTTTTGTAAGGGCCTCTGCAAGAACATTGGGCATCAGACTTCCTGTTTTTCAGTACAGGCTGCAGGGGGTTCCCAGAATAGAGAAGTGTATCTAGGGTGGGGGCCCGTTGGACGTCAAGATCTGGACAATTGCAGGAAGTTGGGAAATAGCCATATAGTTAGCTGCAGAGCTGATCAGGCAGAGAGTGTGGGTGTATGTGAGGACCTGAGAAGACTAACCTGACTGACTCCGAACTTCTGCAGAGGCCCAAATCAAGGTGGTCCTGTGTCTCCCCCTTCAAAACCTCTTATCACAATATATTGTATAATAAATGATGATTGGCACTGCAGTGATTCTCCCTGTGAATTAATTCTATACACGACATCATCATATGTAATATAATTATGTTTACATATATCGTATAGTGCTTTTCCTTTGAACTGTGTAACTGTGTATGTGTGACCACATCCTTGGTGAACTCTACTTGTCATGACTAACAGAATACAGGCAGGATGAGTAAGGTTGATGTCAAGGCCATGTCAGCAATAAAAGATGAATATGGTCAATTTAGCTATCTGGGATTTCATCCAACAGCAGTCATGGGATGTAATGTTTATCCTAATCTGGTCATGATGACCCTTATCTCTGGGCATGTGGGAAGGATAAGTAGAAAATGACATTTTAAGCAGGATGCAAGGATGAGTGAGTGTTTAGAAAACAGAAATGTTTGTCCTCATTGTTTGGACTGTCAGACAGTTTACCTCATCCATTGTAAAAAGGTAAGAGGGTATAAAGGGAAGAACAAGTCTTTGTCTTGCAGTTGTTCCTAGGACAGTTCAGTTTATTCATGTAACCTGCACCTCCTGCAGGATTAAATTTGTCTGAGTTCTTTCTCGTCACAGAGTGTGTGTTTATTGTACGGTTGTGGTGCTCTGCCATTTTATTAAAATAAGGTAATCATTAACAGTTCACATCTTCAGAGAAGTAGAAAAGTACCAAAGAAAATCCACCACAGTATTAAGACTGTGCAATGATTTATACTTACAATGGAAAAATATTAGAAGGTTCGAATGCACCTCTTTACTATAAGGAATATTGGATTCTACATGACGGTTTGGTTAAGAAATTAATATGTAAGAAATTATAATGGCACTACAATGCCTTTGCCAACATATTGTTTAAGTTTTATAAATGATTTTTAAGCCCCTTTCCCCATCATATTCTTCTTTGTATTTTTCTCAGGATTCAGTAAGATAATATAACATTTTGGAATAAAAGTACAAATGAGCAGTCCAAAACTGGAGGCCAGAATAGCAAATATCTCTACAGCAACACTGAACTTCCCAGGAGAGCTGACATATGCTGGAATAAAAGTGATCCAGACTGTGCAGAATATCAGCATGCTGAAGGTGATCAGTTTGGCCTCATTGAAGTTATCAGG
>NW_018128949.1:4027-5695 GCF_001952655.1 Monopterus albus
AACCTGGATGAGAGTGAAAGCCAGAACACTGAGTCTCTGCTGTGCAGGCCCAAACCACTTCATTACATTACTGTCTGGAAGTGTAGCCCTGAAGGCCATTAACACCACTATAGTTTTCCCCAGAACACAAGAGATACAGAGGACAAAGGTGATGCCGAATGCTGTGTGTCGCAGCATGCAGGACCACTCAGAGGGCCGGCCGATGAAGGTCAGAGAACACAGGAAACACAGAGTCAAGGAGAAGAGCAGCAGGAAGCTCAGCTCAGAGTTGTTGGCCCTGACAATAGGAGTTGTCCTGTATCTGAAGAAAATGGCTGCCACAACAGCAGTCATGCATGTTCCAAATAAGGCCGCTGCAGTGAGCAGTACTCCCATAATTTCTTCATATGATAGAAACTCTGCCTCCTTCTTTACACAGGCATCTCTTCTTTCATTGGACCAGGACTCAGGGTGGCATCGCTCACAGGTGACAGAATCTGAAACATTATATTAAAGCAGATGTCAGTCTTGTTTAGTAGATTTGTTTTTGTTTTTTGCTTGTCTTCTGCTCTGTTCAAATGAGACAAACACTACATGATTATGTGTTAATAAATGGATAACCTTGTGACAGGTACATGGCATTATTATTAATTATATGGAGATTTCCATAGCTTTTTACTTATTTTATTCTTAAATTTATCATTATCATATCAATTTAAGATAGTACCTTTATTTAGCAGTTTCTGACATTGTTACTCATACAAGTTTTTACAAAAATCAGTCTGAAGCTGAGAAAGCATCCCACAATCCTTCCCTTCACTTGGAGCACATTGGACATATTTCAAATAAGCAAGTTACTTTTTTTTTAATCTAGGGCTTTAACCATGACATGCATATGGGTGCACATTCTTTAGAACTGCCATGTAAACATGGCTGCTTTAAGAATTTTGTTTTGTGACACACTGAAGTGAAAAACCTTGAATTTTACTAGACCTGTCATGTTGCTTATTTCTCCCTCTGCACATCTGATACAGTCATAACAGCAGACAGGTTTTCCTTTCTGGAGAACCTTACAAGTTCCTGGGGGACATGTCTCACTGCAAACTGACACAGGGACCTGCATGGACAAAATTACTCTTGACAAAAATGTATGGGCACTGACTTTAGAAACCTTTTATCTTTGCAAATCATCACTGTTAATTTTGATGCAGTGAAATCAAACATCTTGATACAGTAACAATAATACAGTTTGGATGTTTATAATATAATTAATATTCACAGGGATCACGTGGTAGTTCACCTGTTGCAAGTTCTGTGCCCAAATAAAAGACTTAAGTTGCTGACTCAACTGTTTGTCTGCAGGTAAAGATACATCATAAAGACCAACTGTGACAAAGTCCACAATGCCATTTTCTGTTGGCTGCCAGTTTATAATTTCATACTTTGCTGCTGGGTCTCCATTCTCATCAAAGTAAACCTCATCTCCTTCCTTGGTTTTGAAATGAATCTTTCTTATGTGCTGTAAAATCTAAAAGCATAGGTATTGTTTTAGTTAATTAACACAAGGTGTGTCAACAGCATGATACACAGATACACAGACTGTACCAATTTTTCATTCACAATTTGTTTTATTTTTACCTAATGTTAAACTTATGTTTCAAATATTTAATATTGAACTCACTGTGAGTG
>NW_018128950.1:0-5678 GCF_001952655.1 Monopterus albus
AGTTAATTACACCAGATACAAACAAAGCCTTTCTAACTGAACAGTTTCGTGGGTTGTGTTGTTTCTTTCTTTCATGTGATGACAAAACAGCAGCAACAACAAAACCAACAAGAACAATTGAAAAAACAACAGCAACTCAACATTTAGCTTTTGTTTGTTTAGAGTCTCTTTGTCCTTGTGTTTAACTTACGTTTTCATTCATTATTCTTTGGTTGTTCATGTGTATTATTGAAGGAAAATGTTATTTACTTCACTTTCTTTCTGAATGGTTAATACTGGCTATTTATACTAATATCCATCCATCCATCTTAGTCTGCTTTATCCGAGCCTCCCAGATTTCCCTCTCCCCACACACCTCCTCTAGCTCCTCAGGAGGAACCCCAAGGTGTTCCCAGGCTAGCCGGGAGACATAGTCTCTCCAACGCGTCCTGGGTCTGCCCCGCAATACTTCCCCAGGGAGGCATCCAGGGGGCATCCTAAACAGGTGGAGGAGCAGCGGCTCTACTCCGAGCTCCTCAAGGGTGACTGAGCTCCACACCCTATCCCTAAGGGTGCGCCCAGCCACTCTCTGGAGGAAACTCATTTCTTCTGCTTGTATCTCTCATTCTTTCAGTCATGATCCAAAGTTCATGGCCATCGGTGAGAGTAGGAACGTAGATCCACCGGTAAATTGAGAGCTTTGTCTTACAACTCAGCTCCTTCTTCACTACAACGGACCGATACAGGGACCACATTACTGTGGACACTGCACTGATCTATCTGTCAACCTGCTGCTCCATTTTTCCCTCACTCATGAACAAGACCCCAAGATACTTAAACTTCTCCACTTGAGGGAGCAACTCGCCCCCAACCCGGAGAGAGCAATCCACCTTTTTCCAATTGAGAACCATGGTCTTGGATTTGGAGGTGCTAATTCTTATCCCCGCCGCTTCACACTTGGCTGCAAACCACTCCAGTGCACGCTGTAGGTCTTGAACTGATGTAGCCAACAGAACTACATCATCCAAAAAGAGAGAGAGGAGATTCTGTGGCCACCAAAAATGTTCCCTGACTGTGCCTAGAAATTCTGTCCATATAAATAATAAACAAAATTGGTGACAAAGAGCAGCCTTGGCGGAGTCCAACATGCACTAGAAATAAGTCTGACTTACTGCTGGCAATGCGAACCAAGATCCCCTGCTGGTCATACAGGGAGCGGACAGCCTGTAACAACGAGCCCCGAGTGCCTCCTACAGGATGCCACGAGGGACACGGTCAAATGCCTTCTCCAGATCCACAAAACACATGTAGGCTGGTTGGGCAAACTCCCATGAACCCTCCAACACCCTAGTGAGGGTATAGAGCTGGTCCAGTGTTCCACGGCCAGGGTGAAAACCGCATCCTGAATCCGAGGTTCGACTATCGGTCGAATTCTCCTCTCCAGTACCCTGGCATAGACTTTCTGGGGGAGGCTAAGAAGTGTGATCCCCCTGTTGTTGGAACACACTTCTTAAAAAGGGGGACCACCACCCCGGTCTGCCAATCCAGAGGCACCGTCCCTGAGCTCCATGCAATGCTGCAGAGGCGTGTCAGCCAAGACAGCCCCACAACATCCATAAACTTGAGAAACTCGGGGCAGATCTCATCCACCCCCGGAGCCTTGCCACCGAGGAGTTCCTCGACAACTTCAGCCAGGGTAATGGACAAGTCTCCTCCCAATTCCCCAGCCCTGGCTTCTTTTACGGAAGGCATGTCGGGGGGGGGATTGAGGAAATCCTCAAAGTACTCCTTCCACCAGCCGACCACGTCCTCAGTTGAGGTCAGCAGTACACCACCTCCATTGTAAACAGTGTTGGCAGAACACTGCTTCCCCCTCCTGAGCTGCCAGACAGTTCTCCAGAATCTCTTTGAAGCCAACCGAAAGTCTTCCTCCATGGCCTCACTGAACTCCTCCCAGGCCCAAGTTTTTGCCATGGTGACTGCCAGGGCTGCGTCCCGCTTGGCCTGTCAGTACCTGCCAGCTGCTGCAGGAGTACCATGAGCCAACCAGGCCCAACAGAGCTCTTTCTTCAGCTTGACGGCATCCCTTACTTGCGGTGACCACCACTATGTTCAGGGATTGCCTCCGTGACAGGCCCCGGAGACCTTACGGCCACAGCTCCCAGCAGCCGCCCTGACAATGGAGGTGAGAATCATAGTCCATTCTGACTCAATGCCCCCAGTCTCCCTTGGCACCTGTTGGAAGCTCTGTTGGAGGTGGGAGTTGAAGACCTATCTCACCGCGGCTTCCACCAGACATTCACAGCAGACCTTCACTATATACTTGAGCCTGCTAGGTCTGTCCAGCTTTTTCCCCCGCCATCGAACCCAACTTACCACCAGGTGGTGATCAGTTGACAGCTCTTCCGGCACCAACAGTGATGGCCGTGGTTACTCACGCTGTCTTGTGTTTGTTGTTTTTCTTTGTTTTCTTGGTCTTTTGCAACCCACCCCGGATTACTTTTACCAGAGAAGAACTGTCAAATATCAGACAACTCACACCGAACTACCGTCCTCCGATTTTTGTGAACGAAGAATGCTGTATGGACATTTTGATTGGAGGGGCAGCAGCAATATACGGGACCTAGAAAAAATGCCGCTGCCATGGAAAATGGGCTGGCGCCTTGGTGCGGTTACGACAGAGGGGAACACAGACCTCACTCCCATCTATTCACCTGGCTAATTACCACTCCCTGGTCAACAAAATGGATGAAATTCGTCTTGTCAACGGGACTAACTCTGACTTTGCATGCTCTGCTGCTTTGTGCTTCACGGAAACCTGGCTCAGCGACTCCATCGCGGACAGCGTGATTCACGTACCGGGCTTTCAGGTGTTCAGAGCGGATCGCGTAAAGGAGCTGTCCGGGAAAATAAGAGGAGGTGGCATCTGCTTCTACATAAATGAAGGTTGGTGCACAGATGTCACAGTGCTACAGAGGTCATGTACCGAAGACCTAGAGTCTATTGTTATCAATTGCAAACCCTTTACTCTCGCCGTGAATTCAACCTTTACATGCTAATGGGAGTGTACAAAACCCCACAGGCTAACGGTAGCGCACTACGGCTCATAGCAAAACTAATAACTAGCCTGGAGCTAGAACATCCTGACTCTCCACTCATTGTTCTAGGGGACTTTAACAGAGCAAATCTCACCCATGAACTGCCCAAATATAGACAGCACGCCACCTGTCCCACAAGGGACAAAATCACACTGGATCAGTGCTACACAACAATAAAAGACGCCTATCGCTCTGTCCCCTGCACAGCCCTCGGACTCTCAGATCACTGTATGGTCCATCTTATTCCAACCTACGGGCAGAAACTTAAAGCTGTGAAGTGTTAGGTAATTTCTTAGTCAGATAGATATTTGTTAGATATTTGTTGTATTAGTAATGTTTAGTGGAGCCAGGCTGTCTAGCTCAGGCTGTTAAATGCTTAGTCATTCTTATGAGTTTTGTGCAGGCTGCATGTGGGCCAAGGTTATTGATATTATTATGATATGTGTAACTGTAATGGTAATCATAATATTTTCTTATGTGTAATGTCATGTCAAAATGTTCTTAGATACACACCACTAATCAACAGCCACACACCTTGACTTTCTTCATGTTTTGACTTGTTATGGTCAGCTGCAAAGCTGGCATATCAGGTGGCGTCACGGTTTGACGTTGCTGGGTAGAATGGGCTAGCCCAACCAAGTGATAATATTATATAGGCATTATTGGTTCAGGGTCTTTCATACTTCGTCTGCCTGCGTGCAGGTCGGGGGTGGAAGAGATCTGGACGTGTAATGTTAATTTTACCTGTGATTCTTTGAATAAACCAGCACGGTTATTTTTTATATAATCCAAGTGGTCTACTTCGTCTTTGTGAGTTCTGAAAGATATAACCCAGTTCTTTTAACCAGGAACTCAGAGAGACGAAGCGGACCACTTGAATATATAAAAAATAACCATGCTGGTTTATTCAAAGGATCACAGGTAAAATTAACATTACACGTCCAGATCTCTTCCACCCCCAAACCTGGGTGCAGGCAGCCTGGAGGAAGCAAGACCCTGAACCAAAAATGTCTATACAATTTTATCCCTTGGTTGGGCTAGCCCATGCTACACAGGAACATCAACCGTGACGTCACCTGATATGCCAGCTTCACCGCTGTGGCCGTAGCAGTAGTCAAAACATGGAGAGAATCAATGTGTGTGTGAGTGTTGATTATGTGGTGTGTATCTAAAAACATACAGGACATTCAGGGACATGTCTGGACATTAAGCCTCGGAAGACATTATGATTAAGATTACAGCTAAACATATCATAATAATAACAATATTCATCCTGCCTGCAGACTCTTTCTATTTAGTTGACCTTGGCCTATATGCAGCCTGCAGAACTCATGACAATGAACTAAGCATTTAAAAGCCTGAGTATAGACAGCCTGGCTCCACTACACTAATACAACAAATATCTAATCAATATCTATCTGACTAAGAAATTACCTAACAGTTCCTGGTTTCAAAGAGCCGGAAGAGGCTTATAACAAAAATAGCTTATAGAAGCCTGTAGTCAAAACATTGAAGAGTTGGACTGAGGAGGCTAAGTCAGAGCCACAGGTCTGCTTTGACTGCACAGACTGGAGTGTGTTTGAGACTGCAGCTACAGACCTGGATGATCTCACTGACACTGTGACATCTTATATCAGCTTCTGTGAGGATGTGTGTGTGCCCATAAAGTCCTTCTGCACATACAACAACAAAAAGCCCTGGTTTACAGCAAGACTCAAGCAGCTTCATCATGCCAAAGAGGGAGCTTACACATGTGAGGACAGGACTCTGTACAGCCAGGCGAGGAACACACTGACAAGGGAGATCAGAGCAGCAAAGAGGAGCTACTCTTAAAAGCTGGAAGCTCAGGTTTCAGCCAACAACCCATTGTCTGTGTGGGGGAGGCTGAAAACCATCACTGGCTATAGAAAACCAGTGGACTTCAGGAAGAGCCCCCCCACCTTACCCCCACTGACCATACTTGGCAGCACTATATCAGCAGTAAAGTCCTACAAGTTTCTGGGCTCCACTATCCTCCAGGACCTGAAGTGGTTGTCCAACATCAGGACCATCATCAAGAAGGCACAGCAGAGGATGTACTTCCTGCGCCAGCTTACAAAGTTTGACCTGCTCCATCACTGTCTGGTTTGACTCAGCGACCAAACAGGAAAAGTACAGACTTCAGCGGACAGTCAGGACTGCAGAAAAGGTCATTGGCGTGAGCCTGCCCTCCATGGAGGACCTGTACACCTTACGGGTCAAAAGGAGGGCGGAGAGGATCACTGTAGACCCCTCAAACCCAGGACACAATCTGTTTGAACTCCTCCCCTCTGGATGGCGTTACAGGTCACTGTGCACCAAGACAACCAGGCACAGGGACAGTTTCTTCCCCCAAGCTGTCACTCTGATGAACACTTGTCCATCACACCTGGCCAATAAAGCTGATTCTGACTCTGATTCTCAGCCCCTCTCTTCAAAACATGTGCCCAAAACATATGGCCGAAGATCAGAGGAAACGACTACAAAGTTGATCATCAACCTCCAACCTAGGTGGTCCTGGTGCTATGTATGAACTCCTATGTTTGGACATGGTATTCGTTATTGTCAGGTTTGCCCGGCTGC
>NW_018128951.1:0-4797 GCF_001952655.1 Monopterus albus
GGTGACATGTCTCATAGTCCAGTACACATTATTTCCTCAATGTACTGGGGGACAGTACATGAGATCTTACCTGCCAATTTCCTCATGTAATCCTGCTAGATTTATTAAACACATGAAAACAGCGGCACTCTGAAAGATGCAGAACAGAAGTCAGTCATATTAAACCACTTGACCCCAGGTGGAACATCCAACAACAGTGCATATAAATTTGGAACGTCAGTTTAAAATGCACTACAACCTCAAATAAAGATCTATGAGAATTAACACATTGCTTAAATAATGTTGAAAATGTACCACTTAATACTTACTTTTGTCCACTTTCATTACTGGCAAGATTGAAGTATTACTGCATAGATTTTGCTGTATAATCATTGAGCCTATATATTTTAACCCATAGTCTATATTCACCACAAAACATGTGAAGAGCTGTTTTCCCTGTTTTCCTTCTTATTACAACTACCCATTTCTCTATTATGCTACCGTAAGAGAAAATTATATTTGAACTTTCTGTTTCTTAAATCAAATATGAGTGTACTTTAAACTTACGTTGAAAATATTGAACAGTGCAGTGAATTTGACAGACAGGGAGTGAGGCCTCTTGACAAATCATCATTAATAAGTTCATTCACATTCTAACTAAATTTATAAAGGTGTTATCCACATCCCCAGATCAATATGCCATGGCCTTGGCTTTTCTCTATTGTCCTTTGCCCTCACAGTCATTTGGTTTTGTGCAGTCAGAACCACAATGTCACATTCCAGTCTCTTTCTTTGCTCTGGGACTACAGGAAATAGAGTTTGAAAAAGTCAGCATGTCATACACTGTCTTTATTGTTGTCCCAGTGATGAAGACTTAAGAGGGGGACTCCACCCTTTGTTCATAGGTCCCCATGCCCCAGGGTTGCCCTCTTGACCCTGGGCCAGTCTGCCATTAAACTACTTGCGGCATCTGTCTCTCACATGCCCTCATAGTGGAAGTACCTTACTCTTTGGCCTGCAGGAAACCTTCTTGTCCTCTGAAGCCTTCCAGCCCACCCCCCTGGCTGGGCGTATACAGTGCCTTGCGAAAGTATTCGGCCCCCTTGAACTTTGCGACCTTTTGCCACATTTCAGGCTTCAAACATAAAGATATAAAACTGTAATTTTTTGTGAAGAATCAACAACAAGTGGGACACAATCATGAAGTGGAACGAAATTTATTGGATATGTCAAACTTTTTTAACAAATAAAAAAACTGAAAAATTGGGCGTGCAAAATTATTCAACCCCCTTAAGTTAATACGTTGTAGCGCCACCTTTTGCTGCGATTACAGCTGTAAGTCACTTGGGGTATGTCTCTATCAGTTTTGCACATCGAGAGACTGAAATTTTTGCCCATGCCTCCTTGCAAAACAGCTCGAGCTCAGTGAGGTTGGATGGAGAGCGTTTGTGAACAGCAGTTGTCAGTTCTTTCCACAGATTCTCGATTGGATTCAGGTCTGGACTTTGACTTGGCCATTCTAACACCTGGATATGTTTAGTTGTGAACCATTCCATTGTAGATTTTGCTTTATGTTTTGGATCATTGTCTTGTTGGAAGACAAATCTCCGTCCCAGTCTCAGGTCTTTTGCAGACTCCATCAGGTTTCCTTCCAGAATGGTCCTGTATTTGGCTCCATCCATCTTCCCATCAATTTTAACCATCTTCCCGGTCCCTGCTGAAGAAAAGCAGGCCCAAAACATGATGCTGCCACCACCATGTTTGACAGTGGGGATGGTGTGTTCAGGGTGATGAGCTGTGTTGCTTTTACGCCAAACATAACGTTTTGCATTGTTGCCAAAAAGTTCGATTTTGGTTTCATCTGACCAGAGCACCTTCTTCCACATGTTTGGTGTGTCTCCCAGGTGGCTTGTGGCAAACTTTAAACGACACTTTTTATGGATATCTTTAAGAAATGGCTTTCTTCTTGCCACTCTTCCATAAAGGCCAGATTTGTGCAGTATACGACTGATTGTTGTCCTATGGACAGAGTCTCCCACCTCAGCTGTAGATCTCTGCAGTTCATCCAGAGTGATCATGGGCCTCTTGGCTGCATCTCTGATCAGTCTTCTCCTTGTATGAGCTGAAAGTTTAGAGGGACGGCCAGGTCTTGGTAGATTTGCAGTGGTCTGATACTCCTTCCATTTCAATATTATCGCTTGCACAGTGCTCCTTGGGATGTTTAAAGCTTGGGAAATCTTTTTGTATCCAAATCCGGCTTTAAACTTCTCCACAACAGTATCTCGGACCTGCCTGGTGTGTTCCTTGTTCTTCATGATGCTCTCTGCGCTTTAAACAGACCTCTGAGACTATCACAGTGCAGGTGCATTTATACGGAGACTTGATTACACACAGGTGGATTCTATTTATCATCATTAGTCATTTAGGTCAACATTGGATCATTCAGAGATCCTCACTGAACTTCTGGAGAGAGTTTGCTGCACTGAAAGTAAAGGGGCTGAATAATTTTGCACGCCCAATTATTCAGTTTTTTATTTGTTAAAAAAGTTTGAAATATCCAATAAATTTCATTCCACTTCATGATTGTGTCCCACTTGTTGTTGATTCTTCACAAAAAATTACAGTTTTATATCTTTATGTTTGAAGCCTGAAATGTGGCAAAAGGTCGCAAAGTTCAAGGGGGCCGAATACTTTCGCAAGGCACTGTAAAAATTACTGCAGGTAGTGCAATGTAGGCCTAACTTCACAAAGGTTTATTCAGCTACTGTACAATGCTGACAAAATACTAAAGTACAGCTAAAGCTTATATATGTAAGGCTCCTGACAAAGGATCTCCCAGTTCTCCCAGGTCATTTTTCACAGAAACACCTTTTTATATTACAGTCCACACCAACAACACAGTAGTTTTGGAAAATAACTAAGTACATTTACTTCGTTCACATTTGCAAACATGCTTTGCAGATTTATCTTCAGCCTTATAATTAACTATCAGCATTTTCATCTCAGCACACACATTTATCGAATGTTCCGTCCGAGGGCCAGAATACTGACAAGTGTTGCATTCTCCTGTTCCACTTTTGAGATAATTTATAAATTTCCTCCACCAGCAACGGATTTTTATTCCTAATCACTATGACTGGAAACGTATTTATCATTTCAGACACCATGACTCCTTTTTATGCAGTCATGTCTTTCACAATACACCTATGTTTGACTATGATCAACTAGATTGGAGGAATACATAAATGTAAAACATGCAACTGACAACAAAGCTAATAATTTCAAAATACTATTTTAAACTCACTGTTTTAACTCAAATTAGATTTACTTCCTTATCATTACCCATGTACCAGTATAAGGCACTGAAAATGCAGTTCAACAACAGTTTAAGCTACTACTTTACTTTACTTTACAAATGTAGAAAAATGTTTAAATTTACATCCTATCTTACTGCCTTAATCTTAACTCTCTCCCTCCTCTGTGTCTCTGTGCACATTTACGTCACGGACACACAGAACTGCTCAGGGGGAGGGTAAGAGGCGGAGCACACGGCACTGACCAGCACTGACTTCCAGTCTGTATCCGACTGGCGAAAGTGAGACTATTCACTTCCCCTTTAAAAAAATACAGGCAGCACTACGCACATTAAAGCAACAGGCCACTATTCCCTCCTGAATTGACCACACCAACAAAAATACTACCATTTTAATAGTAGGTTGTAACTACAAGTGCAATAGCCAATGTTCAACAGTCATGTACTACTAATTATTAAGAAATAGTTATCCACATAAACAAGTCAATACCCACATGACCCTTCACTCTCCAGACCATGGCACCTTGAGAAAACATAAAAACACAAGACCATAAACTCCTAGACACACTACACCAACTTCAAAGACTAGAGACTTCATACCCATCAGGCTTTAATCCTTATAGTAACTATAAAACAGCACATTATTATTAGTATAAATTTATTATTATCCTATTATTACTATTATTCTTTATTTATTATTTATTCTTTTTATTATGTATTATATCTACGCAGAGGTGTCAAGTAACGAAGTACAAATACTTCGTTACCTTACTTAAGTAGACATTTTGGGTATTTATATTTTACTGGAGTAATTATTTTTCAGGCAACTTTTTACTTCTACTCCTTACATTTTCACGCAATTATCTGTACTTTCTACTCCTTACATTTTAAAAATCGCCTCGTTACTAGTCCGATTTCATTTCGGCTAAATTGCGCCATCAAGGATAGTGAATTTGATTGTGATTGGATGAGAAGTATAAACACCATTCCGACACCCTGTTGGTTTATACACAATCCATCCCGCCTGCACACAAATCACAAGATGTCCGTGGTAGAGACGCAGACGAGAATTCAAATGATTGGATGAGAAGTATAAACGTATACCATTCCGACACCCTATTGGTTTGTTTATACGTAATCCATGCCACCTGCACATAAATCTCACAAGATGTCCGTGGTAGAGACGCAAGAGGAAAACTCCGGTGAAATGTCCCACTCCCAACCAAGCACCAGCGAGGAGGTTGGTACTACCAGTCTTCCTGGTTACCAAGTTGGTAGCCAGGAAGACCAGCCAAACCTTATACATCCCAGTCTGCCATGAACTAGATACACCTAAGTAAGTGCTTGTTTTTCTGCCTTTCTGTTAATGAAGTGATTATTAACAATAGATTGTCATAGTTTTATACTTTGAATAATGTAGAACACATATATACACTTTGCCAATATACAGTTCCCATATTTACTATATATGTGATTTGTAGAAACACAATTACAGTTCTAAATTT
>NW_018128951.1:5579-5678 GCF_001952655.1 Monopterus albus
TCTTCCATAGCCGTCTGAGCCATTTGGTTATTTACATTTGTCACGGTGTAGCCAGCTGTAGCAGCACTATGTACATTATGTACAGTGTAACCGGCTATC
>NW_018128952.1:0-5674 GCF_001952655.1 Monopterus albus
AGGATTACAGATACTGGACCACATACTACAACAAAAAAAGTAATGACTTCATAGATCATGTTCACACTTGTTTCAGAGCATGCCTGTTTAGAGATGTAGTAGGTGTCACAAGACACTTTGTTTATGATGTTCCCACACAGCTGTAATGAGGCACTCAAGTACACTGTGAAACAAACCGAGATGAAAGGAGGTAACCATATAACAGCAATGAGCATGACAACCTTGTTATACGTCATCCATGTGTTGTACTGTAGAGGAAAACATATAGCAATGTATCTGTCATAAGCCATGGCAGCTAAATTAGTAAATTCAACACTTACATAAGAGTGCAAACAGAAAACCTGCAGGAAACAACAGGGAACAGAAACAGTGTGAATGTCAGAGAGGATCTGAACCAGGAGGAATGGAAACAACCCTGTACTACCATACAGGTCATTGACAAACAGGCTGCACATAAACACGTACATAGGTTCATGTAAACTTCTGTTCATACAGATAACAACAATGAGCAACAGATTAGCACAAATAATTAAAATAAAAACAAACATAATGACAATGAAATATAAGTATTTTAAATCCCCCGTGTCAAAGTAGGCAGCAAGTATGAAATATGAAACCTGTGTAGAGTTTATCATGATCTTGCCTTTTATGGTTCAAAACACAGTAACTCTGAACAGGATCATTTAAATTTCACCAGCTACCAGATATCAACACATACTGTTAGACTTAGTCATAAAATGAGTGAGGAATGAACAGTGTCTGACACTGTGAACGACACAGAGTCCCTCCTTACTGAGCTGAAACTCTGCAACTACTTGTTTTCAACTTCAGTCAGTGGACGCCCACAGCAGCAGGCTGATGTCATTAGCATGGTTACTGTTGTTACCAGGAAAATACACTCACCAGCCATTTTATTAGGTAAAGCTGTACAAGTGTATGCACCTCAATGCAACAGTTCCAGTTCAACATTTGTGTTGATGAAGCTCAAAATGTTCAGTTTCTGGTAAAATTGTCAAATATATACATTCAATTGTATGTTTATTATTGAGGTCATAGTAAAAGGTGGTGTTGTACTGAGCTACGTTATATATTTAGAGGTCTTCCTAATATTCTGACCCTCTACTGAGGTGTCAGTAAAAGGTGGTGTTGTACTGGACTACATTATACATTTAGAGGGGTTCCTAATATTCTGACCCTCTCATGTATGTAGCCAGGGAGGACAAATATATAGTTCAAGTTCAAAGTGTTTATTTTGTCATATGCACAGTTAGGAAACGTGTATCCCTGTACAATGAAATTCTTACTTTGCCGTCCACATGAATGCCACAAAATACAAATGAAATATAAAGTAGTTAAATAAATAACACAAAATCGAAGGCACTTTAAGCAGCGCAGATGCAGCAATATAGTAAAAAAAAAAATACAAGAATATAACAGAATGTATGCTGCATGGGAGCAGCATGTGCAGCAGTCAACAGTCATTGTGCAATTAGACGGGGAACAGAAACAGTGTGAATGTCAGAGAGGTCATTAGAGACCTCTGAATTGTAAAATGGTCCTATGTAACATTTTCTAGGCACTGAGGCACACTGAAAGTGTTTTACATCATGTCCCATTCAAACACACTAATGCTCACACATTCACACACCAGTGACAATATTAGGAGCAACTTGGGGTTCAGTGTCATGCTCAAGGACACTTTGACATGTAGAGAAGCCAGGGATCGAACTGCTGACCCTACGGTTAGGGGACGACCCGCGTGACTCCTGAGCCACAGCTGCCCCATTCAAAGTTCATAGTAACAACATGAGGCCCATTAAGTTAACGAGGTACTTTGCTTTTTTGGACTGAAGTCTCCAACACAGGAAGACGACTCCTCGAAGAGATTCAAGGTGTACGCAAGGATTCCATAAAATCCTCCACCTTATGCCCTGGAGCTTTTCTTACAGTTAACTTTAAATGGTAATCCACAAATGAGCTGCTGTGCCACTGATTTGATTAGATGCTTCTCATAGCAGCAGCCATTTCATCTGTCTTCAGGTCTTGCATGGCATCTTCAAATTAGGTGTGAGCTCCCGGTCTGAGATTCCAGGTCAAAAGGGCTCATCTGTAGAGAGAGGCAACACTGTCTTGGGAACAACTAGTTTCGTGGTTGAAGTTTGAAAACCTGGCATTCTTTTGAGTGCGTGTTCTGATGCTACAGCACTACCACATGAATTCCCTCCATATCTAAAGCTGCTGTGTGATTAAATACTAAGCTGCTAAGTTAAGGAGAATTTCCACTGCAGGAGATTTCTCTGGAAAGGAGGCTCTGACTGTCCAACCTCAGATGCTGGACGAACAATGCAGATTCCATTCAGGTCACGGAATGCTGGATAAACTCTTTACTCTTGCAAGGTTACTGGAGGAATCCTGGGAGTTTGCTCACCCAGTCTTCATGTATTTTGTGGACTTGAAGAAGGCCTGGAACCAGGTCCACTGTGTGATCTTCTGTGGGCTACTTTAGAAGAACAGGGCACCAGGGCATCGGTACAAACCAACCTGTCCTTGTATAACCAGAGTGAAAGTTGGGTGCGTGCACTCAGCAAAAAGTCAAACGCGTTTGCAGTTGGTGTCAATTTTCATAAAGGTCATCCCTTGTCACTGATCTTATTTGGAGCAAGGTGTCTAGTTTGGGGACCTCAGAATCTCATCTCTGCTATTTGCTGATGATGTGGTTTTGCTGGCTTCATCAGATCGTGACCTCCAGTATGCACCAAGGCAGTTTGTAGCCAAGTGCGATGTGACAGGGGATGAGAGTTAGCACCACTAAGTCTGAGGCCATGGGGCTCTGTCAGAAAATGGTGGACTTGTTCATGAGTGAGGGTAAAATCGACAGATTGACAGGCAAAGAGGGGCAGCATCAGCAGCAATACGGACATTGTACCAGACTGTTTTGGTAAAGATAAAGCTCTCAATTTACCAGCCCATCGATGCCCCAACCCTCATCTATCGTCACGAGCTGTGGGTAGTGACCGAAAGAATAAGATCATGAATATAAGCGGCCGAAATGAGTTTCAATTGCAGGGTAACCAGACTTAACAAGAGAGATGTGGTGCAGATAGCGAATATCCCTTGCATCGAAAAGAGCCAGCTCAGGTGGTTCAGGCATCTTATCAGGATGCCGCCAGGGCGCCTCCCTCTGGAAGTCTTCCTGGCATGTAAATTATTTGGGCAGAGCTAGAGCCTAAACCTCCATTGTTGTTCAATGGTCATGTGATCTCCCTTCTTTTTTAATATGTATGAATAATAACCTGTTATATATTATATCACACACATAGTATGTGTTCATGCAAATATATCTCCATATACTGTACATACATCTGCACAGTAATGACGGTAACCATGCTAATGACACATCTGCTGCTGTGGGCGTCCACTGACTGAAGTTTAAAGAAGGCAGAGTTTGAGTTTCAGTTCACTTAGGAGGGACTCGGTGTCTTTCACAGTGTCGGACACTGTTCGGTTCGTACTCATTTCATAACATCATAAAGTTCTTCCTGTTCAGAGTTACTTTTTTTCTGAACCATAGAACCAGCATCATGATAAACTCTACACAGGTTTCATATTTCCTACTTGCAGCCTACTTTGACACGGGGATTTAAAGCACTTTTATTTTGTTGTCATTATGTTTGTTTGTGACACACAGTATAGATACCAGCTTTTGTCAAACTCAATTTGACAGTTCTAGGTGAAAGTTCACCCCTCCCTCCCCCCTCCCACCACAGATGTAAGTCCCACCCCCAGCCTCCCTCCTCTCCCAGGTCAAAAGTTCACCCCCCAGGGGTAATGATTATGTTTGTAATGTTATATAGTGAATAAAACAAATGGTACATAGAAAGTACAGTAGTGATTTTGGGTAATGCTGCAACGGAGCATCTGCCAGAGGTATAAATAAGGAAAGAGTCAATCAGCGGGATGCACCCCAGCTGGTAGTGATTTGTATATGAAATAGAGTAAAAAATAGGAGAAAGTAAGAGTTGACTTGATATTTAGTTTCAAAGGAGACCCATCAGAAACATAAGACAACAGATGTCCTTGAGTTATTTGCAACCTTAGGGTAATTACAGAGGTAGCAAACAGCACATGGTTGAGATAGATCAAACCATAGCAAGGTCTCTGTCACAGCCAAAATCTGCTGCCACTGGGCCAAGTCATGTCAATTTGGACATTTGTTCTGATTTTTTTCAAAGCTAGCAGACCAAGATAACTCCACACACTCCCTGCTTTATAAACTGCTCTGCTTTTTGTAGTGTTATACCTCCAAAAAAAATAATTTCCTTCAGCAAGCAGTCTGTAATAATGAAAAATGGCTACATCATCCTCTTCTATTGAAAAATTATACAGCATTATAAATAACGTACCAGTGATGCTGACAGAGAAATCCGATTTGTCCCGGGCATCATCATCACTCGTATCAAGATGATGATGATGATGGTGATGATGAGGAAGGGAAGGAGAACCGAGACCCTGCAAATAAGAAAAGGAGTTATCTTACCGAGCAGTCTGAAAACACCCATCGCCGATTGACCAAAGTGTTGAAGCAGAGTGAGACCTCCCCCTCCAACACTACCACCACCACCACAACCACGCTGGTGAGGATGGATCCCAGGGTTTTCAAAACTGTATGGGAAACTCAAGGAACGAGCTCCGGTCACTGGTATTATAAAGTGGTTGCACAGGGCCTGGGGGATAAAAACGGGGTAATGAGTATGTATCGATTCAACACAAAATGCGGTGTATTCCAGGAGACCCTGAACCTCACCTGTATAACCTGGATGGAGATTTTTAACAGGTGGGGAGACGAGATTACTTTGTTATTTTGTGTCAGCCAACAGTGGCAGGAGATAGTGGTACTGAAAAAGGTTCTGTTTGCATAGCCACACCCCTCCAGCCCTGCATCCATTCATCCACCTCTGAAATAAATAGAGACTGGAGTGTTTCAACACTCACTCCACTCAGAGGACCAAACAATAATAAATCCTTTCAAACCTGAACCTTCGGCTCCTCCACCCTCTCCAGCTTCATCCCTGGACCCTGAATTCGATTATCTCCTTCAGCCTGTCAGCAGCGATGAGGAGGAGGAAGACAGTAGCAACCCCATCAAGGATAACACTGAGGAGAGAGAAGCCTCTCCTCAATTGAGTAGTATAACCCTCACGGATCTTGACACAGTCAGTGAGGAGCTTGAAAGGGAATGTGATGACGAACTAGACAGAGCTATGTTCAACCTGTTTTCTGACATTTTAAAATGTCTCGTCACTCGCGTCTTGTACGCGGCAATTCAAGATTACAATGAATATCTGTGTTACAGATGCAGGATATCTCATCCGAGTCAGAAGCACCACACTTGCCTTTATGGAATTCCAGACTTTTTTCTAAATACCCATTATCAGGGTTTGAATAAACGTGTCTTGACAGACTGTGTCCTTGTCGCCGCATCACAGTTGCTGGACAAATACACCATCTGTGTCTCTGAGGAGAAGATCAGAGGAGCCGCAGAAAACATTCTACTGGAGCTAAAAGATTCTGAGAACCTGGAGAAAGTTTTGAGTGAAACGCATGCCTCCTGGATGGGAGATTCTGTTTTAAAAATTAAGTATTTGCAAGAGACTTAAGGTACGCAGGGCGGATC
>NW_018128953.1:0-3996 GCF_001952655.1 Monopterus albus
GTGAGGGGTTATAACATACTAAAACATGTTATTATATTCAGGCATGTTTCCATTGCTTGGTAGAGAATGTCCTGCTATTATTCAGGGCCCCAAAGGAAACACTGTTGATGAGATGCTCTTACAAACATACCTTGTGGAACATTTCTGTATTATTATTACACATGTCTAGTAAGGGGTACTGCACATGTATTCTCACATTTTCATATTTGCCATCAGTCTTACTGTGGCAGGGAAAAAGCTGTTGTAAAGTCTAGTTCTATATGTGATGATACTGTCCGCCCTGCTGTGCCTGAGGCTGTAGGTGTAGTTTTTGTGTCTGAGCAGAGGGTGAGCTGGGTGGATCTCTGAGTATGTTCTCTGCCCTTTTACGACAGTGCTGTGTCTACAGTGTTTCCATAGCAGGCAGTTCAAACCTGATAAAGTATAGACGCTGCTGGGCTTTCTTCACTGTGGCAGCTGTGTTCAGTGACCAGCTCAGGTCAGATGTCACCTGCAGGCCCAGGAACTTGTGGCTGTCAGCCCTCCCCACCTCAGTCCCCCTGATGGTCAGAGGCAGCAGAGGGGAGAAGTTCTTCCTGAAGTCTACTATTATTTCTTTTGTCTTATTTATGTTGAGGATGAGGTCATTCTCCTCACCATAAACAAGAATGTTGTTCACCAAGCTTCTGTAACCTGACTCGTCTCCCCCCTTGATGAGGCCCAGAATGGTTGTGTCATCAGCATATGTAATGATGATGGTGTTGTCATGGTTGGAGACACAGTTGTGGGTGTACAGGGTGAAAAGTTTGGGGCTGAGACAGCAGCCTTGCGGTGAGCCTGTGCTGATTGTGAGCTCAGCAGACACCCGCCCTCCCATTCTAACTACCTGTGGTCTTTCAGTCAGGAAGTCCAAAATCCAGTTACAGGTGGGAGTCGGGACATCGAGGTCTGTCATCTTCCCAATCAGCCTGCCTGGGTGAATGGTGTTGAATGCAGAACTGTAATCCAGGAAGAGAATCCTAGCATATGTACTGCTGTTCTCCAGGTGTTTCAAGGTATGGAATAAAGCCAGAGCCATCGCATCATCCACTGATCTGTTGGGGTGGTAGGCAAACTGGAGGGGGTCTACAGTGTCCAGGACCATGTGGTTAACCAGTTTCTCTAAGCACTTCATGGCAACTGATGTGAACGCCACTGGCCTGAAGTCATTCAGAGTGGATGTGTCTGATGTCTTAGGGACCAGTAAGATAATGGGTTTTTTGAAAATGCGAGGAACTATTTAAACTGACTGATAAGAGTGACGGTTCACTTTGGAGCTATTATGCTTTGTCATTTAGTCATATTTACAGAAGTAAAGCAGGTGGCTTACAGATGGATATATTCTTGGACTTTTTCCTCTGACCTGGATTCAGCCGAGATGATGGACCAGGATGTTCCTCCTCATCACCATGCACACTCTTCTTTCTCTTTGTCACTGGTCTCTCCTCTTCCTCCACATGTTCTGAAGCTGCCTTCCTTTTCTTCCTGGCAGTTTCTTCCAAGGATAAAGGCAATTCCACATGCTGTATGCACAAGCACATACGTATTCTCTTGCACAATTTCAGCACATGTTCAGGTGAAGATGTCTTTATTCAAAACCTATTGCACGCCTCTTCACACTCCACACCTGTGGTCTAACTACAGAATAGAAAGTTTAGGGAGACTTCAAGTAGCTTGTAATGATGCTATGAGAATATTACTAGAGAGACACAAGAAGGTCCAGTGCAAGTGAAAAGTCTGTGGTTGCAGGAGTTAACACCTTCCTGGCCTTCCAAGGCCAAAAACCAGAGTCATAAAGAACTACACTATCTTCAGGCACAAGAAGAACCAGGAGCCCTACAGGAGCTGGTCTGGCCCCACAGAGCCTGGTCTCAACATTATGGAGTCAGACTGGGATCACATCTAGACACAGAAGAACTGTGACAAGTTCTCCAGGACACTGGATCAGCCGACCTGCAGGGTACCTGGACCAACTGTGAGCAAGCGTACTGCTGCTGCTTTAGAGGCAAAGGGGGGGTCACAGCAAACACTGATGTGATTTGGTTTTCTCTGTTTACTGCACTTTGTTTGAATTAATGTAAAACTGTAAAAAAAAAAATGAATGTAAAAAAATCTAAGCAAAAAAAAGACAAGCAATGAGGATCACTAACACCCTGATGTGAACATACAAAAAGTGGATCATACCATCCAGGAGACTGTTACGCATTCGTTTGAATTAATAAATAAAAACTTATGTTTTTATTAGGGTCTAAAACTTGTGCAGTACTGTATATGCATTCTAATTCTTGCTAATGGTGAATGTCAACATGCTTTTTTGGCTAATATGGAAGTGGACACCAGGCCTGCGCACAGCTACACAGTCTTGCAGTGTTTCAGATTTTAAAAGCAGAGAATATGTGGGAACATCATGCAAACAGAGTTTGATCAATCTGAAGCAAAGTCAGCCTATATGCAGTTTTCACTCTGAAACACAAACACAGTTTTTCTATTAATTTGTAAAAGACTGTGTAAGAATTCAGAAGAAAAAAAGACAAACAATGAGAACCACAATCACTAACACCCTGATGTGGCCATACAAAAAGTGAATCATACCATCTAGAACAGGGGTGGGTAAACTTTTTGGCTCAGGGGCCACATTGACTTTTAAAATTTGACAGACGGGCCGGGCCAGCACCAGACGCATACATATCAAACATAAACATATAAAAGACATTGCAGTGTTTATACTTAGATTCACTTTTAGTGGGAACAGTGTTGTTGATCACCCTTTTTTGCCAGTGCATCGAAGTCTAGTGTTAGTTTTGTTGTGGCAATTCTCAGAACAAATATGAGGTGTTCATCACTCAACTGGGATCTGTGGGGTGCTTTGTTGGTATTCATCACACTAAAAGTCTGTTCACACACATAGGTAGAGCCAAACAACACCAGCATCCTAAAAGTCTGTTCACACACATAGGCAGAGCCAAACACCGGCATCCTCTGTGCCATCTTCTGGATGTTTGGAAATTTGGCTGAACTTAATGAAACATAAAACTCATCCAGTTTAAGAGAGTTGAACTTCATCTCTAAGACGGTGTCACATTGGAGATCAATCAGTTCCAACTGCAACTCCTGTGGCATCGTTTCAGGGTCTTGTGTGAAGGGACATGACACCAGCTGAAGTGACTTGTCAATTTTTCTAAAATCAGAAAACCGAACGGCAGAATTCTCCGTGCAGGTCGTCCAGTGATTTCCTGTATTTTTTCACATGTCAAGGGGCCTCTTTCAGCGTAGCCAGTGTGGGGAAATGAGCGAATGACTTATTTGACATTTGCGTTGAGAATAAAGCTAGCTTGGTTTTGAAGGCTCTAACGTTTGTGAACATTTCGTGCACAAACTGATCTTTCCCTTGTAGCTTCACAGTCAGCTCATTCATATGTGTCAGTTATGTCCCCAGTTAAAGCTAAATCACAAAGCCAATCTGTGTCACTCAGCTCAGGAAAATCGTCAGCTTTCTCAAGTAGCTCCAAAAATGAGGTAATCTCCTGTTTGAGCTCCCACACTTGTTGACATACTTTCCCCAAACATAACCAACGGACATTAGAGTGATAAAGCAAGTCCTGGTGATCAGCGTTAGTTTCTTCAAGAAACTTAATAAACTGACAATGCTGAAGTCCCCTTGCTCGAATAAAGTTAACGAGCTTTACATCTGTCTTCACTACGTGGTCAAGCTGCAGTACGGATTTACACAGTGCTTCCTGGTGGATTATGCAGTGTAGGAAAATGACCTCCTGCTTAGGGTTGTCCTCTTTCACCCTCTCCTGGATTCTTTTGAGCAGCACGACATTTTTTTCTAGTCAGATTAGGCAAACCATCTGTGTTAACGTTGGCGAGCGTACCCCAAGGAAGCTTGTGCCTCTCGATGACCCCTGACACTCTGTCATACAAGTCCTCTCCCCGCGCTTTCCCCTTTAGGGATTCCATGGCCAAAAACTCCTC
>NW_018128953.1:4656-5670 GCF_001952655.1 Monopterus albus
TGATTGATTCTTGGATGGCAGTTTGTCAGATAAAAGTGTTTTGCTGAGCCTGCAAACTAGCTGTCAGCCTCTGAGCAGTAGCCGTCCGTTCTTGCGTTGACCAGTTGTTAGCATAATTAGCATGCTTGGTAGAAAAGTGACGGCTGATGTTGTATTGCTTTAAAACCGCAATGCTTTCTTGGCAAATAAGACATACAGCCTTTGACTGGACTTCAGTTAAAAAAAAAAAATTTTAGTTGTCCATTCCTTATTGAACACTCGTCACTGTCCTACTTTTCTTTTCTTTTCTTTTGGCCCACTCATTGTTGCAAATGGGTTCAGAGCAGTAGCAGAATAATAACTGAGAGTAGCCTTGTTTGTTACGTAAAACATAAACGTGTTTTTTTTTCTGTTAACTTGCAATAGAGCCAGTAAAAATCAAAAGCAAAGATCAACATAAGCAGAATCAATCATTGACACCTTGATGACCATACAAAAAGTGAGTTGTACCACTGAGACTGTCTTGCATTTGGTGCAAGACAAATGCAACAAATGTTCATTTCCTTTTTAAAGAAAAATTAACTTTTTATGTTTAGAGGTTTTTCAGGACAGTTTCTTATGTGGCCCATAATGAGCTTTTGCCACTTTACTTAAAAATTACCACATCTGTTTACCTCCATATTTACACAGGTTGAAATGATAAATCATTTTCAAGTTCAATGAAACAGTTAACACTGAACAGACACAAGCAACTAATAACACAAAAAGATGAAACCTAGTAACAAGATGAACTGCAATAGCAAGACATGCAAGACACTGTGCAGGATATACAGCCTTTTTAGCCAAGCTAGTGGCATGACTGTAGGGATTCCAGTGTCCGCTGGTCAGCTCTTTGGTCCAAGGTGAATTATCTCAACTATTAATTGGTTTGCCATAAAATTAAATTTTGGTTCTAATTAACAAATGCATGCTAACACGCTAAACTAAGATAGTAAACATATTACCAGCACATGAGCTACATTAGCATGTTAGCAT
>NW_018128954.1:0-1930 GCF_001952655.1 Monopterus albus
CCCCTCACACCCGGGACACAATGTGTTCGAACTCCTCCGCTCTGGATGGCATTACAGGTCACTGTGCACCAAGACAACCAGGCACAGGGACAGTTCCTTCCCCCAGGCCATCACTCTGATGAACACTTGCCTCACGACAGTATGACTGGACAATAACCCTTAGTGCAATACCTGTAAATATACATTATACAGATCTGTACTGGTCTATTTTTAAGTACTCTATTTCTATTCCTATTTATCTCATTTCAGCTTTCTTTTGTCTGTCTTCATTGTTTACTGCCAGTTTATACAGCTTATTTTGCATTGTTTGCACTGTTTGTTGTGGTTAATACTGCTTATTTTGTTATATTACACAGCCTTATGCTGGTTTACTGTTTACTTGCCCCTTGCATGGGGAATGTACATTCATATTAAGAGCCGATGTACCAGAGTCAAATTCCTCGTGTGTCCAACACACCTGGCCAATAAAACTGATTCTGATTCTAAGACAGCAGCCCTACAATCCTCGGCAGTCTATGCTGCAGTTGAATTGTACTGCATTGTATAGAGATATGTTAGTCATTTAGTCTCACTGATTTAAACTGGATAGACAAACACCAGAAACACTTCTGTGAAACTTGCAATGAATTTTACTAGACCTGTCATGTTGCTTATTTCTCCCTCTGCACATCTGATACAGTCATAGCAGCAGACAGGTTTTCCTTTCTGGAGAACCTTGCGAGTTCCTGGGAGACATTTCTTACTGCAAATTGACACAGGTACCTGCATGATACAGTAAAAGTAATACAGTTATAATGATTATACTGTAAATAATAACTACAGTGATCACATGGTAATTTACCTGGTTTGAGTTCTCTGCCCAAATTAACGACTCAAGTTGCAGATTCAGCTGTTTGTCTGCAGGTAAAGATGCATCATAAAGACCAACTGTGACAAAGTCCACAATGCCATTTTCTGTTGGCTGCCAGTTTATAATTCCATACTTTGGTGCTGGGTCTCCATTCTCATCAAAGTAAATCTCATCTCCTTCCTTCATTTTGAAATGAATCTTTCTTATGTGCTGTAAAATCTAAGAACATACAGGTGCATCTCAATAAATTAGAATATCATGGAAAAGTCCATTTATTTCAGTAAGTCAACTCAAATATATAAATTCAGTACACACAGACTGAAGTAGTTTAAGCCGTTGGGTCTTTTAATTGTGCTAATTTTGGCCCACATTTAACAAAAACCCACTAAATCACTATCGCAATAAATTTGAATATGGTGACATGCCACTCAGCTAGTCAACTCAAAACACCTGCAAAGGTGTCCTGAGCCTTCAAAATGGTCACTCAGTTTGGTTCACTAGGCTACACAATCATGGGGAAGACTGCTGATCTGACAGTTGTCCAGAAGACAATCATCGACACCCTTCACAAGGAGGGTAAGCCACAAACATTCATTGCCAAAGAAGCTGGCTGTTCACAGAGTGCTGTATCCAAGCATGTTAACAGAAAATTGAGTGGTAGGAAAAAGTGCAGAAGAAAAAGATGCACAACCAACCGAGAGAACCGCAGCCTTGAGAGGCTTGTCAAGCAAAATCGATTCAAGAATTTGGGTGAAATTCACAAGGAATGGACTGAGGCTGGGGTCAAGGCATCAAAGGCCACCACACACTACCGTGTCAAGGAATTTGGCTACAATTGTCATATTCCTCTTGTCAAGCCACTCCTGAACCACAGACAATGGCAGAGGCATCTTAGCTGGGCTAAGGAGAAGAAGAACTGGACTGTTGCCCAGTGGTCCAAAGTACTCTTTTCAGATGAGAACAAGTTTTGTATTTCATTTGGAAACCAATGTCCTAGAGTCTGGAGGAAGGGTGGAGAAGCTCATAGCCCAAGTTGTTTGAAGTCCAGTGTTAAGTTTCCACAGTCTGTGATGGTTTGGG
>NW_018128954.1:2413-3338 GCF_001952655.1 Monopterus albus
TTAAATTACTGCAGTCTGTGTGTACTGAATTTATATAATACATGAGTTTCACTATTTGAGTTGAATTACTGAAATAAATGGACTTCTCCATGATATTCTATTTTATTGAGATGCACCTGTAGGTATTGATATACTTAAGTGTGTCACACATAGCATTAGACTGGACCAATTTATTATTCAACATTTAAAAAAAAAATTGCTTAATATAAAAAGTAACTTTTGAATTATTTAATGTTGAACTCACTGTGAGTGGATCTTGCTGCACATTGTTGTTACATGTATCAATACATCCAAGAATATTATGAAGTGCATGTGCCACAGCATACACTCCTTTATAGACATTGTTGAATATAGGCATGAGTGACATATCAGTGAAGCTTTTTTGCACTCCAGTCAGATCTTCATTTCCAGTACATTTTCTCTGGTTCTCTGCTGATGAGTTTGAATGTTTGAACTTACAGTTAAATAAATTCTCCCAGAACTCTGTAAACATTTTGTTACCAGATGAATTGAGTGTCTTCACATCTAATATGAACTCTTTCAAGCCACTGACATGTGCTTTGGGGATGAACAGGCCTATGGCACCATCTAGAATGTGATGTGTATCCTTTTCTGCAGCTTGAGCATCCGTGATCCATCCCTCACTTCCTACCCACTGGTACCCAGTCAGGTTGTTTTGAGACAACATATTTATTATCAAGTTCATATCCATGGCTGAGACAAATGCTACAACCACCTTGGAGGTGGAAGCCTTGATAATATCAGGTATATTTTTTATTTTATCTGATGAATTTGTTCTATAGATAGACACAGAATACTCCAGACAGATGCCCAGCTGCTGTGCAGTTTCTGTGAATGTAGCCATGCCATTGTTGCCATAATCATTATTGCTTCTAATAGCTCCAACCCAAGTCCAACCAAAGTG
>NW_018128954.1:3539-5665 GCF_001952655.1 Monopterus albus
TCTATTACAAGATTAACGTATTATTATTATTATTATTGTTGTTGTTATTGCTGTTATTATTAATAATAAATTCTAGTGACAGTTATTAATTAATAATTAGCCTTTTTTAGAAATAGAATTAAATAGTGTTATGACCTTAGTTACTAATCTTACCCACCAGTGGAATTTGAAAGGGTCCAATGACAGTCGATACAGCCATGCCCTGGGAGGATGACCCTCCCATAATGGCCAGCACTTGTGCAGGTCTGGTACATGGCACTTCAGTGGATGCAGACACAACTTCATTACCATTAGCCAAGAGGAGTGCAACACTCACACTTCTGGTAATAGAGTCACATGTATCATACATCTTATAGCCCAGAGAGATGCCAGGTAGTAGGTCTGTGCTGTTATTAATCTCCTCAATGGCAAAAATCATAGCCTGGGCATACTGGAACCCTCTGAAGCTCAAACTTGATGCAAACAGTTTTAAATAGTTACTTGTAGTAGTACTTGAAACAAAAACAATAGATATTTAATTAAAATATTTGATGACATTAATACAACTGAATATTTAGTTTTCAAATTAATGTAATTTTAATTCTGATACTCAATTTGATTAACTTTTGTTTACATATTTGTATTTGCTACTTCCTCACAGATATTTTAAACATAAATAGTTGTCTACACTATAATTTACCTGGTGCATTCCAGTGGCAGTGGTTTGTGGTTGTAGGTATCCTGTCTGACTTTCCAGTTGCTGTGTAAAGAGAATATTCCCCCAAGTATAACGTCCCCATCCTTAGATAGCTGGGGGTTCTCAGAATCCCCTCTCTGTTGGTACACCAGCTCCTCAGCATGAGAGAAAGACACCACCAGCAGTTGTAAAAGTGCGCAGCCTCGCTCTAGCCACCTGTGTGTGGACGTCATGCTGTCTGAGAGCAGTAAACCACTGGGTGGCATCACATGTACCTTAATGTGCATCAGAAAATTGTACTGATATTTATACATTTTGAATTAGCATAAAACATTAAAATAAAGCATTGATGTTTCATCTGTGTCAGCCTACAGGGTGGGGGGAGAGTAGGGAGGTGCTCACACTGAAAAAAATTGTTTGAGGCTGACTGATAGTTGTGGCTAAGTGTGGTGAAAGATAATCACTGCAATAAGACTATCCATTAATACCAAGACAGTGAGTTAAAAGATGATAGAAATCATAATGTATTTAGACTTGAAAGAAATAGCAGTGTTGGGCATTCTGTGGGTTGGTCATCCTCAAATACACAACCCAATCAATCCAAAATATACTAAATTTGAGCATTTTACTACATTGTAATTGTGCAATTCTTGATGTTAATCTCATGAAATGTAAACTGAGATAAGGAAATCTTTGCGACATTTTATATTTTGAGAAAACGTAATCTTACATTAAACATATAAAGAATAGAGTAGCAGGTTATATGCTTCTCTAGCAAAATGTGACTTCAACATATGTAGCAGAGTTTATACATGGAGCCACTCAGAATTGCTGCTACCAGCTGAAAGCCATTCAGCTGCCAGCTGCTTCCCAAACCATTGTCCCATAGCCCCCCTTCTCCTGTTGCCTGATAAGGTGTGAATAAATTCCACATGAAACACAGCCCTTTAATTCCTTGATTTGCATAGTCCTGCCATTATATAGTGCCTTGTTCTCAAAAACACATTCACACATGAACCAGTGTGTGACTGCCTAAAGTACTGTATTCACACTGTAAAGTGTCATCTTTGTTTAGGCCACAGTTTCTACAATACGTTTCAGATTTATTCTGTGTTAAAAGTGACAAACTAGGGGTATTCCAGAAATCATGTTAAATGAAAACATGGCGCTTGTTCACCCTGAGTTGAGGGAAATTCTGGGTTTTCAGTTCCAGAAACAAAGATCATTTTAACTCTGAGTCAGTCACCACAATAACTTATTCCATGAATCCGTCTTGTTTGCTCACATGTTTTCTTCTTCCTCCAGAGTCAGTATAAGTCAGGGTACTTTATGCCATCATACAGTCCATATAAAAGCACAGATTTTATTACAGTTTTATTATAATCTTTAGAAGATTGCAAGATGAGGACCACAGTACAGAGGCCAGTAGAAAGTCACTTTCGGCTTTTCC
>NW_018128955.1:0-5145 GCF_001952655.1 Monopterus albus
ATCATTGTCCTGCTGCAGAACCCAAGCATCTGCATCTGATTAGATCCTGATGCTTGCTACTGAGGTTGGGGTGTGTATGGCAGTGAATTATAAACATGAGCAGGATATGATCGTACGGCCCACTGAACAGTCCATTAGATTCTGGTGGTGATCCAGATCATCTTCTGGATCCAGGAGCTTTTTAAATGATTCTTCATCATTATGTTGGAGGACTGTGTGTGTGTCTATGAAGGACTGTGAGTGCACATTGATACGTCGGTCTGCATGGGACATTTATTTACTAATTGGTCCTGTCTGTCATTTTCCTTGAGTAACTTTCACAGTACTATATAATTTACTATAGATATCATTTACGATATAACGTAAATCGGCCTCAGTCCGTTTGTTATAGAATAACCCTAACAACCATTAAAATGAACTTCAACATGTTTCTCGACTTCTCAAAGAACGTAGTAGCAAGTGTCCATGTCCATCAGCCACTTTTATTAGGTACACCTGTACACATTTCACTACAACACTTCCACCTTAATATCTGTATTTATGAAACTCAAAATGTTTCAGTTTTTGGTCAAATTGTCAATGTATAAATTCAATGATATGTTTATTATTGAGGTCAGTTAAAGGTGGTGTTGTACTGGACTACTGTATATTTAGAGGTGTCCCTAATATTTTGACCCTCATGTATGTAGCCAGGAAGGACAAAAATATAGAGACACCTCTGAATAATGTTATGTGTGGGTGTGTGTGGCCTTGTTTTGCGACACTTGTGTGGCCCAAAATCCATGAGTTACTATGTTCATGGGGACCGTCCCCACAATATATAGTTTGTTGAATTTGATGAAAATGATGGGGTGTAAGGTTGGAGCAAGTGTAGGCTTTGGTTAGGTTTTAGGCAAGTAGAAGGTCTACTTGAAGGTAGGGACAGTGGGAATCTCGTTCATCCATTCATGCGCGTCACTAATTAGATGACGAGGCATTTGGCTACTTTTGGCCTATCATGGCTTTCCGGGTTCTCCTGCCCGTCAGGCGTCATCCAGTGAACGCTGCCCAATCCCGTGGCCAGGCCGCGGGGCTTGAGCCCATTCTAATCATAATGGATGACCCACTGTCCCCCTCTGTTTCCAACGAACCACTCGCTGGCGGGTGAGAGAACCCCTAGACTGACTCGCTCAGAAAGTCCCTTAGTACATCCAAGGAGTACAAGAGAGCTCTCCGGCTTACCAGCCTAGCAAACTGCGCCCTCCGGCCTACTGCCACTCCCAGTTCAGCCAGGACCTGGTTGTTGCAAGAAGGCCACTTTCCCCTGGCACCTACCGGGAAACCCATGACCTTAACACGGCTTGCTCCAACCAGTCTCCCCACCTGAGACGCGAAAGGCTTATAGTAGGCAACTTTCTCCGCTGCAGCCGCCTGCAGCGTGTCTGGTGCATACTCATATCTCACGGTCACATCAAGGACTAGAGCACAACCTTCTTTCGTGCAAACCAGGTCCGGGATCCTGAGGCCGCCCCCAGGTATCACCAGGCGGAATTCCCGGCTCACACTCCATCCAGCGCGCTCCGCCTCGATGGCCAGGAGGTCACACACCTTGTTATGCCGCCGGATCCTGCTACCCTGCACCCCCGGGCACTGTCCCAAGATGTGCGAACAAGACTCCATCCTGGCTGCACAGCGCCTGCAGGCTGCTCCTTCCTTGGTCCGCCCCCTCGAAAGGAACTCCCTGGTGGGGTACATACCCGCCCTCAGCGCCAGCCCCGCAATATAGTGGCGTTCCCTGAACCCCACCCGCGTGGGGTCCCTCAACCACGAATTGCTCAGCTTGTCGCCTTGGAACTGATCCACACCCACACCCTGGACCGGCAGTGCCGCAAGCCATGATTTCATCTCCCCTCCAGTCGCCCAACCCTGGAGGACTCCTGCCAGCGTCGGGATCACTCTCAGCTTCCAAACTGGGAGCTTCATCAGGATCCCCGCCTGCCGTTGCCCACCTCTTTCGCCATTCAGGCAGGGAGATAGTCCTCGCTGTTACCAGTCTAGTCCACTGGTCCGTAGACCTGGACAATCGGTAAATCCGCCTAGCTTGTATCGACGGGACGAGCTTCTCCAGTCTCACTACGCCAAGACCCCCATCTCGGTTTCGTGAATAGAGTAGCCCGTTGGTAGTTGACGCCGGAAGATGCAGCCACTCCTTAACTGCCTTCCTCACCATCCCGTCGAGCTTGGCTAAGGTGGGAACCGGCATGTCGCAGTGATCGGCCTCGTAGAGTAGCCTCGGCAGAGCAAATGAGTTCAAAACCCTCACCCGTTGTGAGGGCTTAAGAGGAGCCTTCTTGATCCTTACTAACCATTCCTGGAGCTTCGGGATCGGATCCTGACCTACAATGCCGCGCTTTGGGTCAATATCGACACCCAAATAACGCACTGTGCTCCCCGGATCCACTAGGTGAAGGGGGGTACCACCCAGCACCCAAGGTTCACAGTCGTTCACCACGCCCTTGTCAATAAAGAACCCGTGGCACTTCCTGGGCTGAACGCTCAGTCCAGTCAGTTGGCAGAACAGCTCCAGGACCTTCAGATTCCTCCCCATCCCCCTTACCGAGTCGCTCAACAGCACCAAATCATCTGCAAAAGCCAGAGTGGCGATGTTATGGCCATCCCAACCAAAGCCAGTTCCGTACTCTTCCAAGGCCTGGATCAGGGGGTCCATAGCCAGGTTGAATAGCAAAGGAGACATCGGGTCACCCTGCTTAACTCCAACCTTCATGTCGATAGGCGGTGTGTTGGATCCGCTTGTACCGACCCTCGTGACGCAGTCCACATATGAGTTTCGTATCAACTCAATCATGAGGTTATCCACACGTCTCTGCTCCAGAGCACACAGGATATGCTCATGAGAGATGGAGTCAAAGGCCTTGGCAAAGTCAACAAACACCACCGCTAGGGGGGCTCCGCTTCTCCTCGCATGCCCCATGATCCCCTGTAGGATCATCAGGTTGTCCGAACAACCCCCTGAGGATAACAGAAAACCCCTCTGCCTAGGATTCAGAGGACAGGCTCCCGCTAGCCTCCTCGTCAGAATCCTAGAAAACAGACGCAAAATCAGGGACCCAATGGTAACTGGGCGCCACCCGCTGACGTCACTCAGTTCCTCGGCATCCCTCGACTTTGGTAGCAGTTTAGTTCTGCACTCCTTCAAAGCCCTAGGTATGACCCCGTGGATCATCCACATGGTGAACAGCCGCCCGAGTTGTTCTCCCTCAGGATCCCAGTCCAGCAGTGCCTGCTTGCTGATCCTGTCTGGGCCCGGGGCTGAACCATTCTTTAGCCCGGCAAGATTTTCCTTCACCTCCGCGGCCAGGATCGGGGTATGGAAATACGAATTGTCAGTCTCGCCCCTTGACCTGAATCCACCGAGCCCTTGGAATGCCCGTTCCGTCTCCCATCTCTCCCTCAGCCCCTCATACACGATTCCCACTGGGAGATTACATTCCACACTTTCCTCACCATCGAGCACCAAAGCCGCCAGCCTGGACGGATCCCTGGCCAGTAGCCGCTGGTGGACCCGATAGTCCCTCTTCTTCCGTGAGAGACGCCTCTCCCATCCTGTCCTTGCTCGGTGTCCGCCCCTAAGAGTCATGTCTGCTGACCTTCCACCCCCTTTTCCCAGCCGCCCGATGAGTTCTGATGCTGTAGATTCGATCAGGGCAGGATCCTGATCTACATCTCTTGCCAGCTCCGCCATGACCCTGATCTCATCCTCACCTCCTGATCCCCCCCCATCATCGAGAGCTTCCCTTAGCTTCTCCGCAGCCAAGGCAGGGGGGGGCTGTGGGATGAACGGTACCTTCAGTGCCTCCATGTCTCCGTTCCCTTGGGCCCTTTCATCATCTGGGTCATGGCGTGCTATCTCATCTCGCAGCAATCTACATTTACTCCTCACCTGCTCAGCTGTCTTCCCGGTATCAAGCGCCTCTGCTATACGCTTGTACCTGCCCGGATCCTCATTGTACTTCCGGGCCAACTCAATGAGCACCCTTATCTCGTCCGGCCTCCATAGCTTAGTCCCCTTGACCCGCCCCTTCGGTTCACCGGCTTTCTCGATCTTATCCCTATTGTGCTCCGCTGCGTGGGCGCGCCTCCGGTGCTGAGTACAACCAACCTGGGTCTTAAATCCCGCTTGGCAGAGTTCACAGACAAACTCCCCCTCAGTCCTCTCCCTCCCCCCCGGCCCCTGACACTTGGGCACGTGGCAAGAGATTGAGTGACTGTTAGTGTTGGCCCTACCGCACTTTCGGCACTTGTACACGACCGGCACCAAGGCATGCCTGCTGGCAAAATGCTTCCCAAACAGCCCCACCGTACCAATCTGCACACCACACAACGGGCACTCAGGACCCGGACCGGGCAGCCAGATCTCGACCGTCTGGTTTGGTTCTTGGGTTTCAGCCATGGAGCGAGACTCCTCCAGGGGCTCGATCGCTGCGGGGCTCCCGGCACTCACCATCTCCTCCCGCTCCATATCGCCCTGGATACCTTCTATGGAGTCGGTTACTGGCACTGCTCCGCCACTCATATCCCCAGCAGTGTCAGTGATGGTTCCATACGCCCCCTCCTCAGCTGTAGCAGGCTGTGTGGCATACACGACCTCTTCCAACTCTGCCCTGCTTATCGAGCTGGTAAAGGTCATTGATTCAACCACCACATGAGGATTCAATCTCCTGGTGGGCTCCCCCTGTAGTATGGCCCACCAGTCTTGGATTGAAGTCTGTGTCATCGATGAGACAGTCTTCACTCTCCCCACTCCGGACGGAGGCATGACCCTCCAACTGTCGGTCGCCGTTCCGACAGATCGCGTCTGGATCTTTCTTCCCCCAGCAGGCCGATCCCATCTCCCGCTGGGGAGGTTGATTCGCCCAGACACCACCGGCCCAACCTCAAACCGGTGGGTGAGGTTGATTCGCCCTACAACCACGGGTCCAACCCCTAGCCCGGGTGTCAGCCATTTTGATGAACCAGAAGGCTGATCCTGGTCGGTATCTATATTCAATGTTCCCATATTTCATTTGTGGTGTGGCTAATGAACCAGGTCACCAGTCTGGTCCATGGGCTGCCCCTCTTTGCCGGGCCCAGGGGGACCCGTTACCG
>NW_018128955.1:5376-5663 GCF_001952655.1 Monopterus albus
CCCCCTGGCCCGCCCCAGTTCTAAGCCAGCGGCTAGGCGCCAGCCGAGGCGACCCGCCGGACGCCCCGCGCGAACGGGGGACCGACGGGCGCCGTAGCTGGGGAGATCCGCGAGAAGGGCCCGGCGCGCGTCCAGAGTCGCCGCCGCCATCCGCCATACCGCATCCCCCCCACCGGCCCGCCATCCACGCGGCGCCGGACACCGCCCCGCGAAAACCCCCCGCCCGGCCACGCCGTGAGGCGCACCACGGACGAGGGCCCCGCGAGGCGGGCCGTGCGCCGCGCTTC
>NW_018128956.1:0-4222 GCF_001952655.1 Monopterus albus
GTACTAATAACAAAATATTTCGAGGGGTTAAACCCGAAATCCTCCCCCCCAGCTACGCCCTTGCTCCGGTGATAAGAAAATTCATCTTTGCAGTGGCTACAAATGACTTTGGTTCCATCAACTCCGCCGTGCGGAAGAGATTTAAATTTCCACGTAAGAGTCCTTTACCTTTCTCCATTTTTCTGTCCCTGCCAGTTCTATTCAATTCCAGTTGACGTGAGTGCTGCAGCGGTCTTACACCCACCCCAAATGCTCTTATTGGTTGAGACGCGTGATGACGCCCATCTCAAGCTAGTGCTGATCAACATCCCACCTCTCCTGTGACCCATGGTTTGTCTGTATGTGTATTCAGAGCCAGTGAGCAAAGGACTTTGAAAATAATAATAAAAATAAACTGCATTAATGCGCGATAAAATAATTGTCGGCGTTAACGAAGTATTACGTTAACATGAAAATAACGCGTTAACTTGCCCAGCCCTAATAAATACATAATTGGAGTATTACCTATATGTATAAATTACTATTTTTTCTTTTACTTATGTTCTTAATATTGTCACGTGTATAACAGATATTTTATTATATGTGCTTTCCATCAGTGGTGTCAACCTGAAAGTCTCCATTCGGGCTTCAGGACTTGCTGCTGTCACTGTGTTGCCAAACATGACAGGTAGAGCACGTTTACCACCACTACCAGTGCATATAATAACAATAAAATTCAATATAAAAAATGCAAGAAAGTGACACGAAACACACACACACCCAACTGAACTGCCACTTTCCTGTGGGGTTTATGTTTTTCTGGCATTTGTTGGTTTGTTTGGTTGTTTGTTAGCAGCATAACCCAAAAAGTAATGAACTGATTTTGAGAGGCAGGATATAGCCCACGGAACAATTGATTAGATTTTGGTGGTGATCTGTACTGTAGTTTGAATACAAGAATAATTATAATAATTTAAAAGGTTATTAACCATTGTTAGATTTGGAAAAGCTGTTGACTGTGTGTCTAGCTACCAAGATACCAAGTTAGCTCTATTAGCAGGCAGCTACATAGCATTCACAGCACAGTAGTAACCTGGCGAGGATGCCGGTGTTCCAGTCAACTTTCAAACTAATAATCATACCAGCATCATTCCAAATGCCAGCAGTAGATTTTCATTGTCAAGCAATTATGAGGGCAAAGCTATAATGGGAATATTGCTTTTATGGCATTATGGGAAAAATTGCTTGCCGCTTGGTGGAGGTTTGCACTCTCTGAGTGTTGTCTAGTTACACTTGTTATAGTCACTTTTATAGCTGTTCAAAATTCAAGATTTTTATTTTCCATTTATGCATAAACAGTCTAGGCATATAGGAATTTTTGTGCAACTCTCCTTTGGAGTCAGTTAAGGGGTAAAAACCCAGAAAGAACACTTTGTCGCCCTTATGTAACTTTTATTTTAAGACTAAGTCTTATAAAACACAATACGGTTAGCAGGTACATTAGCCACAATTAGAAATGAAAACTGGTGCTCTCTTCTTCTTGTCCTTCCACTTTGCAGACAGGATTTTACTTTCATGCAGTGTTGGTAAAATCCAGCTAGCTTATTATCTTCATACAACACACAACATTTTAACAATCATTACTGTATTTACATTTGTTATTAATTGGTGAACTTCTTCAGGTCAACCAGAGATAAATAACAATTGTGGGACGTTTAGACCCTCCGGCTATTACTACCAGGGTGTGTGGCGAGCACTAGGAGGCACCACAGTTCGCCAGTTCAAAACCTCCTCTGCCATCAGTCAGTGTCTGAAAGGCAAGATGGTCCACCTGTATGGAGACTCCACCGCCAGGCAGTGGTTTCAATATTTGACCAATGCACTACCAGGTAGATATTCACAGCAATTTCTGGCAGCAGTTTGATTGTATTGACACTGATGCTTAATCTGTTACCTCTGTAATATGTTTAGATCTCAAGGAGTTTAACCTGTACAGAAACAACAAATTTGGACCTTTAATGGCCTTGGATCTAGCAAATGACATCATGATGACCTTCAACTGCCACGGTCCTCCTATTATCTCCGCTATCACAGTTCCCATTGCCGAGCTGCATTACATTGCCAATGAGCTAGATGGACTAACTGGAGGCACCAACACTGTTGTCGTTGTTTCCATCGGGGCACATTTTTGCCCTTTTCCCATCGAGATGTACATCCGGCGGCTGCAGGACATCCGTAGGGCTGTTGTGCGGCTGCTGGACAGGGCTCCAGGCACATTAGTCATCATCAGGACTGTAAACCTCAGAGCTTTAAACCTTGATATTGCGCTGTTTCTCAGCGACTGGTACTTACTACAGTTTGACAAGGTTCTCAGAGCCATGTTCAAGGGACTGAGTGTTCATCTGGTGCATGCCTGGGAGATGAGCCTGGCTCATCACGTGCCACACGACATCCACCCACTGCCTCCTGTTGTTACAAATATGATTAATGTCCTCTTGTCCTACATATGCCCTCAAAAAAGTGGCTAGAATTGTGTTTGTTGGGCAGTGCAGGGCAAATTAGTCGAAAACAGCACTATACAGTAGTATTCATTACACATGAAAAAAGCCATTACATGACTTTACTACTAAAAGTAATGCATTAAATTATAGCAACAATTTTACTGTTATAAGTAGATCATAACAAATTATGTTTGTTATGATCTACTTATAACCAGGGAGTGTTGAGAGAACAATAAAAAAAATAGGACAGGATGGAAAACACCTACTAGTCATGTTATGACTGACTGTTAGAAATAACTATAGCTAAATGATTACACTTAGACAATTTAATTCCAAGTGTCTTAATATTATAAACTCTGTAAAATCTTTCTCAAGAGATCAGAATGGGTTTTATTGCTCCAAGAAGTAACTATTTTTGTTTATATGGGTAGATATAACAAAAATACATTCACATGATGATGATGATGATGTAAATGTGTCAAAGTACTGATGCAATACTGTCAAATTACTTGTAACTGAAACAAAAATCTGATGGAAGAACGAGGTATGGTCACAAGAATCAATACACAGGGAGAATCACTGCAGTGCCAATTATCATTTATTGAACAATATTTTAGGATTATGATTGAGAGGGTGAGAAACAGGATCACCTGTGTCAGTCTGGATCTCTGCAGAGAAAGTCAGGCTGTCAGTCACCGGTTCTAGTCTTCTTCTCAGGTTTTCACACACACTGATCAACTGCAGCTAACTAAATGGCCATTCCCCACTTCCAGTGATTGTCCAGATCTTGACATCGAACCGGGACCCCACCCTGGATACACTTCTCTATTTTTGGGAACCCCCTGCACACTGTGCTAAACAACAGGAAGTTTGGCGCCTGATGTCCTTGCAGAGACCCGTACAAGGAGCAGAAAGTTCACCCTGACCATACTACATGTTGTGCATTTACTAATATTAACCATTAATAACTATTAACTATATTCTGATCCTATTTTGATTACATTCAGTTTGCTTTAACCACTACAAAGAATGTAGCATGAAATGATAACTGGGCTGTTCTTTTGGTTGTGGGTTGATGGGAAGTGAAGAAATGTAAACTGAGAACTTTTTCGTATTTTGCATATAAGAAAAACATATAGTATGTACAAAAGAAATGGAATAATATTCAAATAATCTTCTTCTTTCGGCTGTTCCCTTTAGGGGTTACCACAGCAAATCATCTGTTTCCACCTAATTCTATCCTCAGCGTCCTCTACTCTCACACCAGTTAACTTCATGTTCTCTTTTAGCACACCCATATATCTCCTCTTTGGCCTTCCTCTTGACCTCTGGCCTGGCAGCCCCATCTCCAACATCTTTCTACCAATATAACCACTATCCCTCCTCTGCACATGTCCTAACCATCTCAATCTGGCCTCTCTGACCTTGTCCCCAAAACATCCGACCTGAGCTGTCCCTCTGATGTGCTCATTCCTAATCCTGTCCATCCTGGTCACTCCTAAAGAGAACCTCAACATCCTCATCTCTGCTACCTTCACCTCTGCCTCTTGTCTTTTCCTCACTGCTACAGTCTCTAACCCATACAGCATAGCTGGTCTCACTACTGTTTTGTACACCTTTCCTTTGATTCTTGCTTCCACTCTTCTGTCACACAACACTCCTGACACTTTTCTCCACCCACTCCAACCTGCCTGCACTCGCCTCTTCACCTCTTTCCCACACTCCCCGTCACACTGGACTGT
>NW_018128956.1:4839-5643 GCF_001952655.1 Monopterus albus
CAAACTAGATAGAAACTCCACTGCTGTCTCTCACAGACACTTCCACACCTCTACAGGTATGTCATCTGGACCAACAGCCTTTTCACTCTTCATTCTCCTCAGAGCCAGCCTCACCTCATCCTTTCTAATCGTTGCTACTTGCTGCTCTACCATATTTGCCTCTTCCTCCCTTCTTTCTCTCTCATTTTCCTCATTCATCAGTTCCTCAAAATACTCCTTCCATCTTCCCTGTACACTCTCCTCCCTTGTTAGCACCTTTCCATCTCTGTCTTTAATCACCCTTATCTGTTGCACATCCTTCCAATTAATTTCTCTGTCTCGCTAATCTGTACAAGTCCTTCTCACCTTCCCTCGTGTCTAACCTGGCATACAACTCATCATATGCTTTCTGTTTGGCCATTGCCACCTCCCTCTTCACTCTACACTGCAATTTCTTGTAATCCTGTCTACTGTCTTCAGTCCTTTCTACATCCCACTTCTTTCTAGCTAGACTCTTCTTTTTAATGCTGATGTCCTCGTCCCACCACGACGTTTCCTTATCTTCTTTCCTACTTCCAGATGACACACCTAGCACCTTCCTACATGTCTCCCTGATCACTTCTGCTGTAGTTTCCCAGTCATCTGGAAGTTCTTCCTGACCACCCAAAGCCTGTCTCAACTTCTGTCTGAATTCCTCACGACATTCTTTCTTTTGCAACTTCCACCACTTGGTCTTCTTTTCTGTGTTTCCTCTCCTCTTCTTCCTGACCACAAGAGTCATCCTACACACCATCGTCTGATGCCGTCTGGCTACACTTTCTCCTA
>NW_018128957.1:0-2220 GCF_001952655.1 Monopterus albus
CTGCATGAAATTTAGAGAGAATTTCAACTATGAAACCAAACTGGATCTTTTTAAACAATCCACGATAGCCTCGGCCTGCATGTCTGTGTTTAGGACACACTTTCTGCAGGAAAAGACATTAGCCATACCATGCCCGTACGACTACAGGTACTGCGTTAAGAAATATTCAAATGCCAGCATCCAATGGCTCGAGTGGGTTATGGCAACAGAGGGTGTTTTCATACAGCATGCCTTAAATCATGGGGAGAAACGCTTTGGCGCGTGGATGGGTACTATGAGCTGAATGGGCAAGAGACAGCTTTTGAGGCTGTTTTTATCACGGCTGCCTTAGCTGCTTTCCGGGCCACGGAATCCATCCTTTAATGGGAAAAACCTTTGAGCAGTTGCATCAAGAGACTAGGGATAGGCTGGCTAAACTGCAGACCGTATACAGGTGTCGTGGTCATGGAAGAACATAGGTGGACTGAGATGAAAAAATCTCGCGAGAGTGTGAAAGCTTTCCTGCAGTGCTATAGAGCCCCAGACCAGTTATCACCACGAGATGCTCTGTACGGTGGCCACGTTAGCCCTGTTTATCTCAGATATTCAGCAGCTGAAAATGAAAAGATTAATTACGTCGATTTCACATCCCTGTATCCCCACGTAAATTTCTCCTGCCAGTACCCCGTGGGCCACCCTGAGATTATATTTAGGGATTTTCAGCCTGTCCAGTCTTATTTTGGGTTCATTAAGGCTAAAGTATATCCACCCAGAGGTTTGTTTTTCCCTGTGCTACCCTACAGAACCAGCAGAGGGAGACTTGTGTTCACACTGTGTAGAACATGTGCTGAGGTGAATCTGCAGACTGGGCCGTGCCCGCACTCCGAGGAAGAGAGGGCGCTGTCGGGCGTGTGGGTCACCCCTGGAGTTTGTAAAAGCTCTGGAGAAAGGATACAGGCTCGGTGAAATTAACGAAGTGTGGCATTTCAAAGAACAGAGCTCCTCTCTGCTTAGAGGCTACATTAGCACGTTTCTCAAGGGGAAGCAGGAGGCAAGTGGATACCCAGCTGATGTGACAGATGATGAGGGTAGAAGGCAGTACATTAAAGACTATCATGAGAATCAAGGCATCTTACTGGATGCCTCAAATATCGAACGCAACCCCACGAAAAGACAAGTAGCCAAATTGTATCTGAATTTCTTTCTGGGGAAAGTTTGCTCAAAAAAAGCAATATGACTGAGATCATGAGCGAGCCCCAGACATTTTTCAACATGCTGTTCTCAGGAACCCACGAGGTTAAATATTTCAACTTCTTCAATGACAACGTGGCCCTCATTCAGTACAGTAGCGCCGGGGGGGTGCCCGCGGCCCAACCCCGCTGATAACGTATTTATTGCGGCTTTTACAACATGTCACGCCAGACTGAAACTGTACAGTCATATGGAGAGGCTGGAAAGGAGGGTTCTCTATTACGATACAGATAGTTTAATCTACACCACTAGACAGGGCGAGAGTGAGTTAAAGCTGGGGAACTACCTTGGCGATCTCACAGACGAATTAAATTCAGATTCCATCCAGGAATTTGTCTCAGCGGGCCCCAAAAGTTACGGTTATCAAACCAGAGCGGGGAAAGTTGAGGTGAAAGCTAAGGGCATAAACCAGTCGTACAAATGCTGCCAGCACATCAATTTTGACTCTATCAAGGATCTAGTGGAAAACTTAATTGAAACTTCAGAGGTTCAAACCTTGAGGGCCCCACAGCATAACATTACCCTTCGATAGCGATTTTTTGTTTGGAAAAACAGCTCTGTGGATAAAAGATTCAGGGTTGTGTTTGACAAAAGACGTCTTCTTCCAGGTGGCTCGAGCTTACCGTTCGGTTACTAAAGAAAAAGCATTCATGTCTCTGATGATGGAGGAGGTGAATTTTAACCAGGGCCTAAAAGCCCCCTTTTCATGTATAGTTGTTGGACCAAGCGGTGCTGGAAAAACTTTTGTTGTGAAAAGATTGTAAATATGTGAACAATGATGTACATGATAATATTGTTTGGATCTACACATCGTTTCAGCCTATGTATGCTGATTTGCAAAAGATGAATAAAGGAATAAAGTTTGTGGAAGGTTTGCCCTCATCATTCCAGGATGAAGCTCTAATCCCTACAGGTCTGAAGCATCTCATTATTTTGGGCGATGTTATTTTTGAAGCCCTGGAACACCCCGAGGTGGTTAAAATCTTTACT
>NW_018128957.1:2603-4619 GCF_001952655.1 Monopterus albus
AAGAGACTTATTCAGAAAGGAGGGTTTCTGATCCCTCTGCTCACAGCTGCACTGCCTATCATAGGCCAAGTCATGGGTGGTTTGATGAACAGAGGCTAATAAAAATAGAGGAGACATGGCCTTCAAAAAAATGTATCCGATCTTGCGGGAACAGCTGGGTCGCCTCGAAGATCACGGGGAGGGCATCTGAGAGAGGGCTGACAATGATTTGGATGAACAAGTGAGAAACGTTTTAGAACAAAAGAATCTTACGCCTGATGAAAAGATTAAAAGATACACCCAGCTTTTACAGCACTACCTTAACCTGGAAAAGCAGAAGCGGGCTGAGACTCGTGAAATCACCCTGGCTCTACCTAAAGAGAGTGAGCGAGTGAGACGCCCCCCATAGCACCACCAGCACCCCCGGCAGAGGGCGATGAGAGACCCTCCTACAATAAAATAACTCGAGATGTGCTGGTGAATGTTAACCCACATTTTCACAAGAACGCCAAGTACATTCTACAGAAAATGTCAGAGTCTGGAGCGCCCGCGAGATGGAGCGAGACGGGGGAGCGCGGTTCACATATGGTGGATCTGATCCGACATCTGAACGTGACACGTCACACACCTCACAAACCTGTGGGGTGGGACTATTTTCTGCATACCTTATCTGAAATAAATCTACCGCTATCGATGGTGGCAAATAAACACACTCGCGGGCAGATGCAGAACTACAAAGATGGCGGCAATGCAGATGTTGTGTGTGCGTCACCCGGAAGTCCGAACGTGTGGAGCGCTATGAAAAAGAAACGTTCTGGACAGTCACCACCTAGGAGTCTAAATGATGTCTACTCTTTCAATAAAAAAAAAAAGAAAAAAAGAAGCGTTCTGTAACGTTATCCCCTCGCTGGGTTCATGTGTCTTGAAAATAAGCACAGAGAGCATGTTTTTCTTGTTTTAAAACTAAATCTGCCAAACAGGTAAGCGATGCTTTCGCTTCCGTTCTAGATGAGAGCAGCGCCCCCAAGTGGCTTCAAACTGGTCTAGGGAGAGAGTTTTACAACAAGTTGTTTAAGGCTCTCATGAAAAAAACATAATATAGAGCACTTCAGCACAGCCAGTGATGTCAAGGCGTCTGTAGTTGAAAGATACAACAAAACTTTAAAGCATAAAATATACCGCTACTTTACGGGTAAAAACACCTTGAGATATATGGATGTTACAACAACAGCAATCATAGCAGCATCAAAATGACCCCAGCCCAGGTGAATTCTGAAAACTCCTTGGTTGTTTTTCAGAATCTTTACGGCTCATTCCCTCTACGTCACCGGGATAAGCTAAAGATGAATTTTAAGGTTGGCGATTTGGTCAGGATCTCCAAACTGAGAGGAGTATTTGACAAAAAATACACGCAGGGATTTACAGACGAGGTCTTTAAAATAAAAGAATGTATCCCCAGGATTCCCCTGGTGTATAAAATCTGCGATTATGATAACGAGGTGCTGGAGGGATCGTTTTATGAATCAGAACTGCAGCGGGTGATCATTTCCAAAGACAAAACATTTCATGTTGAAAAGATTTTGAGTAAACGCACAATACGAGGGGTGCCATATGTGTTGGTTAAGTGGCGTAACTGGCCAGAAAAGTTCAACAGTTATGTAAAAGCAGCCGATGTGATAAAAGCATGAAAAATGTCTAGCTCTGGTTTCTACGTCAGTCTGCCCTCCAACGCCAGCGCTGCTGTGTTTAAAGATAATACGGCCTCTCAATTCCGCACAGATCTAGCTCAGCCTATAGATTTAAAAGGGGACTGAGAGGTTGCTCTGACAGATTTTTGTTACCCAAATACGTGGCTTACCATACCGGAACAAGGAGACCGTTTTTATTGGCAAGACACATGGCAATACGATGTGCCAGACCAGCCTGAGGTTCCTCCCCCCGCCGACGAAGTCAAATAAAAAGTACACCGTGAACGGTTGGGACGTGGAGTATACACCAGAGAGAGCCTTTTGAATCAATTGAATACTCATTTAAAAA
>NW_018128957.1:4672-5637 GCF_001952655.1 Monopterus albus
GGACTTAATAACAGAGAGTTTTAACCCGCTCCATTATCTACAGCTGTCAAAGAATCATATTGACACGCTATATGTGGAAATTAAGATCAAAACACAGCAGTCAACTTCAGATACGGTAAAACTATACTGACCTTACATTTTAGACCTGTGAAAACATGACACCTTGGGTCTATAAAGCAGACCCGTACCGGTTTTTGGCTTATTATGACAGCCAGGCCGGTTCAGGGCACGGATACTTCGTGGGTGCCCCGATACAGTATGGGCAGGGTCTCGGATCCATGTTCTCAAAATTGTTTCGATTCGTTATGCCTCTGGTGAAAAAAGGTTTCAATGTTGCTAGACCTCATTTAACCTCTGCTGCTAAAAACATAGCGTCTGATGTGCTGAGCAAGGCTATCGGTAGAATTACCGATAAACGGGACACCGAACCAGCTCAGGAGGGGGGAGGGATTATGGTTCTGGCCAGGAGAGCCAAGAGACGCCCCCCAGGCCAGTGTTTACCCCCTGTCAAGAGGAGAAGAGTGGGTCAAAAGAGAAAAACGGTCACTTGGGGAGGACGTAAACCACGAAGCTCCTCCTCAAAGAACGCTGATATTTTTGTTTAGACCACAATGGCTCTGTTACACGAAAAATCATCAGACTGCATAATCTCTGACCTCGATCTATTTTCCTGTCCTTATTCACAACTCAGTGTGGAAGATAAACAGTATATCGAGATTTCCCCAGTGTCTTCGATCACAGAGCGAGGACCTATCGAATTTTACATAGGAAGGGGAGAAATATACGGATTTGAGTGAGACGCTTCTTTTTTTAAGGCTCAAAATTACCAACGCAGATGGAACAGATCTGCCCCCTGATGCTGCTGTAGGCATCATAAATTATCCTCTAAATACCATATTCAGGCAGTGCGATGTCACGCTGGGGGATAGGCTAATCTAACAGAGCAGTGCGACCCACCCCTACTG
>NW_018128958.1:0-5619 GCF_001952655.1 Monopterus albus
TTTGTGCATGGAGACCATGGGAACTACAGAATGTACTTGTACACCTCACCTCTCCTCAAGCTTTCCACAGTAAATGAGGAGGACCATGAAAAAACAGGAAACAACATAAGGGGGCAATGGCCTTCAAAATAAAACTTCTGACCAACAAAACCATTCAAGTCACTATGTTTGTGCAAAAATATTAGACACCATCACATGAAACAAAGAACTTTAGTGAAATAAATGCATCGCCTGGACAGCTCAAGAATAAAAGTGGGCGTTAACCTCCCAAAATAAAATAATATGCACATGTAATATTTTCAGAATGTTCACTTTTCACATTCATCTGCTACATACTGATAACTTGCTCAAGTGGGAACATTCAGGTTTGTGTCCTCCTTGTTTAATTTATGGGTTCATCTTGTGAATAAACATCTACAGAGCAGCCTCCCTTAAATGGAAGCTTAAAAGTTGGGTTTGAGAAATGGCATCAGAGACAGGTAAAAATAGGAATAGGAACACTGAGAGAGGCATAAAGAACTATTGGACGGGGGAGGGACATGCACCTCGCTCATTCTTGAACAAGTTTCTCTGAAGAGAAGTTGATAAGGCGAGTCTGTATCTTCTCTTCAACACTGATTATTAACATTATTATACCAATAAATAATCATTGGATCTATAGTGACTTGTGATGGAAAAATAATGGGCATAGCTTTCCTTGTAACTAATGTTTACTCTGAACAAATGTGCAGTAATTGTAAAAGGATGTTCTTTAGCTTAAAGAACTCAGGAAACTGCTTATAAAGGTTTATTGCTCTTTAGGTTGGGAAGTCAGGACATAGGCATGATAAGAAAACATACATGGCGACCTGACCCCAACACTTGGAGGGGACAAATGTTTGCCTGGCAAAGGTTTCCTTTCATTGTGATATAAATTTTGTAAATTCAAAAACTTTCTATGGTAATGAGAAACTCTTCTGCAAAGATTACAGGATGTACAGTATAACTAGTGAACAAACAGTTCACTGGTCATTATACTCTATATAAGCACAACATTAATAGATAGTATATAAGAATTACAACATTTAGGTTTTTAACCAGAATGAGTCCATGTCACTTGAGTGCATTAGCTACAAGTTACCAAAACACATTTGTCCCTTCATAAAAAAGCTCATGTGTCTCTTCTCAGTCTCTCCACAGCTTCACTCTACAGTACACTGACCTCTCAGGAATTAGGCTGCAGTATCTCAAGTGTAACAATGAGTTTGACAGATTTTCTAAACCAGGGGTAGAGAAAGGCGTAGATCACAGGGTTTAGACAGGAGTTAAAATATGCCAGAAAAAGCACAAAGACCGTACTTGAAGAACTAATCATGATGTCGTAACCAGAGAGAGTGACACAATAATATGGACAGTAACACATGAGAAACACAGCAACAAGGACACCAAGAGTCCTTGCTGCTTTCATCTCTGATTTCTTAACATTTACAGTCACTGAACACTGCAGTGTGACAGCTGCAATGTGGGAGCACATGGCACGGGCCTGAGACACAGCCACCACAAACACTCTCATATACAGAATGATGATGACAGAGATGGGAAGAATAAAGAACAACACAATGTCAACAGCACCATTATAATTAATCACACATTCTCCATAGCAGGAGTTATACCTGCCTGGTTGTTTCAGGTTATCATATAGAAGCAGAAAGCTGTAAAAAACAGCATAAATCCAACAGAGGACAACAAAGATTTGAACTCTCTTTTGAGTGATTTTGGTGGGGTAGCGCAGAGGGTCACAGATAGCCACATAACGGTCGACTGATATGAGAACCATGTTTAATATAGAGGCCAAGAGTGTGATACAAGGTAACAAATAAAACAGAACACACACCAGGTCACCCAGGAACCAGCAGGGTTCTGTTAAGAGGATTTGAAATGGCATCACAAGGAGGCCGACGAGGAAGTCAGCAACAGCCAGAGAGAGAAGGAGGAGGTTGGTGGGGGTGTGGAGCTGCCTGGAGTGAGAGAATATCATCACTGTCAATACTGTGTAGAGAAACAGCATTATTACCAATGGAAATGGTTGTTTTATGAAAGCAGTAATCAGTTATCAACCACCAGGATGTAATGCTCAGAGGTCACTGATGTCAATCAATCTCACTACAACAACATATGATCAGTGCTAAGACATTTATCTCTGCCTGAAGTGGGAGATGGAGATGATGACCAGCAGGTTGAGAGACACAGTCAGCAGAGAGACAGAGGACAGCACAATGTACATAAGCATTGTCTCCATGTGAGGACGTATGTGCTTTTTGCAAGATGTGTTGAGTTGTGGAAAGCAGAGTTCAGCTTCCTCCATAATCAGAGAGAGAGGAGGAGAAGGGAAGTTGCTGAACACTCTCAGCTTTCTGAGCAAAGTTCTGTGTCATACAGCTGATTTATCTCTCTCAACATTCCCCCTCCTCCTGCGCTGCTATCTTTCAGTCTCTCTCTTGGATACTGAACTCCCTCCTCCCTAACTACCATCATACCTTCATCATCTTCATCTACATCACTCTCCGAAACCCTTTTTCTCTCTGGTGTAACAGGTTGGTTTGTTTGGGCTGATGCATGGATTCTAGTGACTACAGCACCAGTTACGGCCTTTGTGAGACAATATAAAAAAAAAATTGTCCACAATTATTTTAAAAAATCCCCAATAATCTATTATGGAATAAATGGTTAAGGTCACTTTAAAGTGTACTTTGAGGATTGTCATTCACTTTAACATTGAATAAAAGTTGCAGTAATCTAAGTTTTCAGATCAAAAATGAGCCAAATAACTATAATGTGAAATGAGTCACTCCTAGTTACAATTATTACAATTTTTGTTTAAGCAAAACTAAAATTAGAAAATTACAAAAACAGGACCACTCTTGCACCACCGGGTTGCCAGTTATAGTTTTTTTGTTATCCCTTTACATACTCATACATAAATACTCATGACCTGAGGGATCGCCCACTTCCATCTGACTAGATTTTCCACCATTTTACATTTTCTGTAAAACACTTTTTTCACTATACTTCTCCATACTTCATCCAATCTTCACCAACTCAAGTACACTCTCTATTTGGAGCACCCCAAAAATAATGGTACCACTCATTTTGCCATGTTCCTTACCATTTTCCTGCTATTAGCTGCTGATGGTGGGTGGGTTCAACGGTGTCAAATGCTATAACTCTCCCCTAAAATGTCCAAATGCTACCCAAATTGGATTCTAGGAACAGGACCACACTGAGCGGGCCTGTAAAATTGTGTTTACTTTCAGTACTCTGGGGCGTTACAGGCTTTGTTTATCTATGAAACATTATAGTTCTGCAGGGAAGACATGAATCTCAACCACATTCATTATATTTCAGCCAGTGGCGGGCCGTCAGGGCCAGCAAGGCCTTCTCTGGTGGCCTAAACACTATTAGAAGCACTGACCTACATTTACAACCGAAATTCTAATATTTGTTCCATGGAATTGCATTAATTTACTCCCAACATTTCGTAGTATTTCTCTTGGCTGCACCACTTCCAGCATGTGTATGTGGATGTTAGATTTTTTGTCCAATCAAATTTCAGCCTCTATGTGTTGCCATGTCAATCTAATCTGCCCAGGGCCTTCAGAATCAGAAGTGCTGGCCCATGTAACTTAAACTATATTAGCAATGGGACTGTTTCTTTAACCAATCAGATTTCAAATTCGCCTCACAGGGTTTTTCCGTCGTCTGATTGGTTGGTCAGAGCAAAACTAGAAAAGGGCTTACGATGGAACTGAAACGCAGGTTTCACAGTTGCGGTTGTAGTGTAGAGGTTTTGGAGTTGTCTTAACTGGGTTTCTTACTTTAGTAAAAACAATATTCACCCTCAATACGCAAAATACCTCTCTCTCTGTAATGCCACACTTTATTATATTGCATTTTTGTATAGCATTGATGGTTTCTATAATTGCGACGTACAGTGGTGGTATTAAGAGGTGAATTAAGTCGGGTAAGTCTCCACTGAAGGCCCAGATACCAAATGCACGGCCCGCCACTGGTCAAGTCATTCCTTCCTTTTAATGATTTTGAGATTGTAATCCATGCTTTTATCACTTCTGGACTTGATTGTTGCGATGCTCTATACTATAGTGTTAACCAGTCCTCCCTCACTCATCTCCAAATAGTGCAAAACACTGCTGCTCGTCTTCTGACAAATACCAGAAAATTTGAGCATAAAGGTGTTGGCTTCTCTCCACTGGCTTCCAGTCCATTTTAGAGTTGATTTTAAGCTGCTGATTTTAATTTTTAAGGCTCTTTAATGGTTTGGCGCCATCTTACCTCACTGAATTAGTGCATTGACACAAACCTACGGTTCCTCAGATCTAAGCCAGTTTCTTTTAGAGGTTCCTAGGGCCAGATATAAACGCTGGGGTGATCGTGCTTTTACTGTTGCAGCCCCTAAATTGTGGACTAATCTACCTTTTAATATTAGATCAGTACTTACTTTTACATCACTGCTTAAAACATACTTATTTGCCTTGGCTTTAATACACAGTAGGGCATTCTGTCTCCCTGTGACTGTCACACAGACACACACATTGTCACTCCATTTCCCTGGTCATCTGTCTCTCTCTCTCTTTCAGTCTGTGTCCTTGTTTTTCTCTGTCACTTGCTCTGCTCTAGGACTTTTATGTGTGTATTATGTTCTGATTCAGTTAAATCCCACATCATTCTCTACATGATACTGTATTTCACCCTTGCTGTCACTGGGTCAGTTAATTAACAAAAAAAAGAACAGGTTACTGGGTGGAGGAGAGAGGGGAACAGAGGCAGAGCGAGAACTGAAAGGTACTGAGGCAAAGCAGGTGGTGGACAGGACAGCTGAGCAGAGGCGGTCTGTGAGCACGAGGACTGGAGAGCAGCCGATGAGAAACTTAATCTGCCAGAATGAGGGGTGTGCAATTCTTCAACACACCTGTGAGCAAGAGTACAGGTAAGCAGCAGGTGAGTAGCTTACTCAGCAAGAGAATGTGAGTTGTAGGTCTTCCACACACAGGAGAGCCGGAGGAACAGGCAAGTAATGGGTGAGCAGCTTACTCAGCGGGAGAACATGATGGTTCTGTCTTCTACACACACCTAGTACTGGAGTAGTAGAGAAGTAGCAGGTGAGTTGTTTACTCAGCAGGGAAATCGTAGGCAGGAGGCAAGATCCACAGCTCGAGCCAAAAAAGACGATCAGGAAGCAGGAGAGCCAGAATAACATCGGGTAGCTAACAAAACATGGGATCATACATAGTCGGGTGAGTGTCGAAATCAAACAGAAGCGTGTAACCAATGTCAATTGGTCAACCAACCAGTCAATGTACCAGCATGGAGCAAATGGAAAGAAGCATGTACTATATGTAGGGAGCTGAACCAGGCAGTAATGAGCAGCAGGTGGAGGTGATCAGAGCTGATTGGAGTGATGTGGCAGAATGGTAAGGAGAGACCGGGAAAAAATGACCCAAAAACAGGAAGCAATGGTTTAAACTGTGACATACTGATTTTATAAAACAATTGTGGTCAATATAATTTGGCTTTTTTGACAAAAAACTAAATTACACAAAAAACCTCTTTAATGTCAAAGTG
>NW_018128959.1:0-5615 GCF_001952655.1 Monopterus albus
ACTTGCAACTTGATGTGTGCTGTTCATATCTGACACCATACAAAACTGTCCACCAGCAATTGAGCCAAGCTCATGTTAATTCCTCTTTACAAGGGAATTATTTATCTTTATCTTCTCCTTGTTTCGGTGTACTGGTTCTGGGGTGTACCACCAACCTATCATGTCGAAGGTACGCGATGTCACCCCTGGCCCGAGCCTCCCGTAACTTTGGCAACAACTTTTTCCGTTTTTTCCTCACTGAGTCCGTGTAATCTTCATTTATATAGATAAATGAAGATAAATTATAATCAATATTTATTGATAGCGTGAGTGTGTTGTTAGTAAAACGTGGCTGTACCATAACACTGGCTGTGGCAGATATCAAACCTGTCTTTTCAGGTCCTGGACTGTCTCTAGCTCTCACTGGACGTCCTGTCTCTCACACTCAGTGTGTGATTATACAGAGAGGTTTTGTTCCTGTTTTTGTTTCATGACTGTGTGTATTCTTTACTCTGTTGCTGTTTTTGTTTGGTAATAAGATCTATGCACTGTTTTCCAGTCACAGCACCACATCACCCACTGTCATGTAAACTGTGGATTAACATTATTAATCCACAGTTTCCCTCGGCAGATGTTTTCTGTTTTACAGGTGTCGTGCTAGAGTGTGATGCCGACTAAATTAATTCAGACAAACCATCCCAATTTAAAGGATCATTTAATATTACAGTCATTCTGAATAAAGTAGTATTTAATTCCTTAATTCTTCTTCTCTAACCCTTCAGGCCCACTCTTTTATCTGCAGCTTTCCTTAGGCTGTTACGTCAATTTCTGAACTTAGCTTCCTGTCTCCACTTTCGGGAGACAACACCCTGAGATGTACTTCAAAAACAGGAAACATCTTGACCAACTTACATACGCTCATTGTTCAGCTCACATGAACTTAATGAACCCATAACCACTCAGCTTTCCCTTACACAACTAGTACAAATAATATCCATATGAAGTACATACTGTTACCTTGTTTATTTTTAGTCACTACAGTCCCCCCTTCCATAGTTTTTAAACTATGGGACTTCGGAGCTCAAAATATAGAAAATCAAAATATGACCATGTTGACCTGAGACTCTAATGCCTCTAAACTCTAACAGTTGTAGTTCCCGCATCTAAAGTTAAATCTAAAATAATTCCCTATCACAGAACTAACCACTCCTCAATAAACCTTTAACCTCTTTTTCACATACTCTAATGAAACCCAACTTAAACAACTCAGTCAGTCAAGTCTCTAATGTCTCACACCTTTGCAAAGTTAGTAGTGATTAACTATGGTGAACAAATCAACTGTATAAAATGGCACATAAACTTCCCATTCATAACAGTCAGACAAATGAACAAACATGAACATAAAAGTAAACAAAAATAAACAACCAGCATGAGGTGACTGTTCCCCTTGTAAAATAAAAGTTCACCCTAACAGAAATGTTCATGAACACATATATCTGAATACATCACTTCCTAATCAAATACTAATCCTTCCTAATACTAATCAATGAGCCCAAATAACACTACAAATCACTAATTAAACCTTATCTTCCTACCTCATCCAAAGGGAAAATAGAGATCAACTTTTATTACTAAAACAAACTTTTGATCTAACAGAACAGTTCTACACTAAACCATCTCCCTACACTTTAAAAAACATGCTCGTATGCACTATAAGTACTGTTTTAGCATGACAGAACTCTCTACTTTCTAATTTCTAAGTTCTAATTTGCTAATTTCCTAATATTTTCCAATTGAACGTATAACACACTGAAAATAAACAGTCATAGAGAAGAAAGAATAACCGACCAGGTGATCCTCTTTCCCCCACATAACACCACAGTTTCAGTGACACACACGTCTGTACTGTAAAACAAACAGCTGCAATTCTGCTAGAACTCTTGTTCACTCCACATCCAGACAAAAACCCGGTGGGTAAAATTTCTGGATCCACATTCTTTTCTTTTGAAACGTAAAAACCCCAATGATGACGAATGCTGGGGAAAACCGTCTTCGTTTTGGGCGATCACCAACAAGGCCTGCAGTGAACCTGATTGTAGGAACCAGACGTAGTGTAAATCCTAAAACTGAATTCAAAATATAACATAACTGTGACACAAATATTTGTAATGTAACTAAACTACTTGTATAAAAGCTCTAGCCAAAAATCTTCTACTAAGTGATGAGCCGAGAATATGAAAATACTCAGTGACACGTAAGTAGTGAGTATTTCCCATCGCCCTGTACACTCACTAAACAACTGCTATGCATGAATTGGGTACAGTATGAATATATAAAAATATAATGTCCAAGTCCATTCTCCTTTGATCAGTTCAGTTCCTTGCAGTTTCACTCTGTCACCACTTGCTTTCTTCCATCCTCACCGGCTGCAATGTCTCTCTCTCGACTTCTCTGTGCATGTCTGACCTCAGTACCTCTGACTTACATTCCCTCCTCACGAGGGTCAGATAGATGAGAACACAGCTGGGGCATAACCAGTATTGTCATCAAGGGGAGCCTCAGCTTCACTCGAACTCCCTCCTCATCCAAGGAATCCCTTGGATCACATCTTCTCCTTATCGAATCAGGAGCAGCTCCAAGCCGTCTCTGTCCTTGGGGACGTTCACACCATGTACGGGCCTCCTTCGCAAAGAGGGTCTCTCCTCCTCCTGGGTACCTTCACGTGCATGACATCTCTTGCTCTCACTTTGGACTCTCCATCCTTTTGGGCCTCTCTGTCCTGCAAAGAGGAAACACAAACAACACAAACCACACAGGAGCAAATACTCCTGCACATAGTATTGACTAGTCTAACATAAAATCTCATTTCCTTATCAGGATGTCAAAACTTGTATTAACTTTACAAAACATCACTCTATAGACTACTCTTAAACCCCCTAACTTTAAATCTGAACAACCAAGATTTACAGTATAACATGATGAGAAATAACCACTGTATGTCCATACATCACATTACATTCAGAACAAAGGTACAGTAGCATGTGTTTGCTTGATTCACTTTCCCATCGCCCTGTACACTCACTAATGTATTTGTCATAATATTGTCCTTTTATCTCCTACCACATTGTGGAAATGAAAATCTAAACAACTCCTATTACATCCCTGCCAGACCCCATTGTAGAACTACAGGGTCCCAATACTAAAACAATCAATTAATTAACCAATTATGCAATTGACAAAAACTAATCTACAACCCTTTTTGATAATCCATCAGCTGTTTCCAAAAGCTAAAGCTTCTCTGCTTTCTGTTTCTCAACTATTTACTAGATTTCTCTATTTCATATATTGGTACATTAAATTTATTGTTACTGAGTTAAAGAGTTTGATATCAGGACTTTGAGATCCTAGTAAAAATGACATGTGACCTTCACACTCTGTAAAGAAAAAGATCTGGAATCTGTGGTGTCACATTAAGCTGAACCACGCCTAAAAGAGACACCAAAAACTAAATCAACTAAAATGTAATTAAAACATCATATAACCATGATCCTCAAATGATCAGCGTCCAAAACATGAAAGAACACAATAAAACATAAATGGTAACTGAGCTAGTGAGAAGCCACATTTCAATTATTTCAAGTAAATTGTCTTTTAAAAATAATTTCACATAGTCTGGGAGAGTGAAGTCCAGTGTTTACTGTAACAGTAATTAATTCAACAATTCATGTTCAACTCCACAATAGGTACTTTCTTACCATAGTCGGTCCAGGAGCCCCAGCTACTTTACTGTCTTTAACTGTAAGAGGACACCACTTGTCCCTCCTCTGACCAAACTGTCCATATACTTCACCTGTTCCTTACAATACAATAATTTATGCAGCGAAGCTTTGTCCCTATTCTCATTACAGCTACCTATTTCTCTACTGTGATAAGAGAAAATTATATTTGAACCTTCTGTTTCTTAAATCAAATATGAGTGTACTTTAAACTTAGTTTGAAAATTTTGAAGAGTGCAGTGAACTTGACAGACAGGGAGTGAGGACTCTTGACAAATCATCATTAATAAGTTCATTCACATTCTAACTAAATTTATAAAGGTGTTATCCACATCCAGACCAATACACCATGGCCTTGGCTTTTCTCTTTCTTTGTCTTTTGCTCCCACAGTCATTTGGTTTTGTGCAGTCAGAACCACAATGTCACATTCCAGCAACCAGCTCTTGCAGCTCAGCAGTCTCTTTACTTGCTCTGGAACTACAGGAAATAGAGTTTGACAAGTCAGCATGACTCACACATCGTCTTTATTGTTGTCCCAGTGATGAAGACTTAAGAGGGGGACTCCGCCCTTTGTTCATAGGTCCCCATGCCCCAGGGTTGCCCTCTTGACCCTGGGCCTGTCTGCCACGAGACCACTCGGGGCATCTGTCTCTCACATGTCCCCACTTTCCACAGTGGAAGCACCTCACTCTTTGGCCTGCAGCGACCCCCCTGGCTGTGCGTATATCAGCTGGGGGATGATGACGGTAGGCACTGAAGATGGAGGGGATCCGGCTGGCTCAGCAGGAGTCACAAGCACCTTTTTCTTCCATCTTTTTCCAGCCGGGTAACAAAGCACCTCTTCACGTTGGTATGACATTGGATGAACAGAATGGGAAAGTTTAGGTGTAGCTCCCCCTTGGTCATGACTCACCTCAGCTTCTGGCTTTGGTCTGAGGGAGGGAAGGAGGAAGTTTGGGTGTAGCTCCCCCTTGGTCATAACTCACCTCAGCTTCCGGCTTTGGTCTGGGGATAGGCACCTGTGTAGTATCAGATTGAGCAGAGAAGAGCACCTCCACTTCGGTCACCCCACTGCATCTGGCTCCTTCCCCACCAGAGAGGTGACATTCCACATTCCTAGAGCTAGCCTACAAAGCCAGGAACCAAACCTAACCTGCTGCCCAACTTGCACTGCACCCAACCCCAATTCCTTTCCCTGCAGGTGGTAGGTCCACAGCACAGTGGCACCACATCATTTCTTTGGACTAGGCCCAACCGGGCCCCATGGGCCAAGGCCTGGTCACCAGACATTCACTGGAAAGCTCCCCTCCGGGGTCTGGTTCCAGCAGGGTGCCCCAGTTTCCCTAATCTGGGTGAGCTAGTGCAACTCAAAGTTACAATTTTCATCTGGGTTTTTTGAATCACTCTTAGTCTGGCCCCTCCCCTGGAACCAATTTGCCTTGGTAGACCCTACCAGGGGCTGATGCCCTAGACAACACAGTTCCCAGTATCACTGGGGAAAACAAACCCTCTTTATTTATATGAGTGCAGTTGATTCATGAGGAAGTTAGAAGCTTACAAAGTCAAACACTAAAATATGTGGGATATTGGGGCCTTTCAGCTTCCCACATAATTCATGTTTTCTGTTACATGAGAAGCAACAAGGATCCTGATCCGGATTAGAAACAGGGACACTACAGTCGAGTCTTTTTATTTCTGGCTTCTCTTTGGTGAAGTGAAGGCCTGTAATGGTGAGTGGCAGCAGCACATTACATTGTCCTAACTGGACAGGCACCAGACCTAGGCCACCACTGAACAGCACTACAGCTGCAGCTCCCACTCACAGCTCTCATGTGTACAACACCAAGACAGTAAAAGTC
>NW_018128960.1:0-5610 GCF_001952655.1 Monopterus albus
TTCCACCACTGCTCTTATGTCCAAAATATTTGTTTTTTATCACCCAAGCTGTGTGGTTAGTATTGATCTTACAGTACTCGTCACCTACATGACACTTTAAGCGCCTGTACTGTCTATCAAATCTCTCAGGCCTTTTAGGCTGTCAAAACTACATTTCTGTCATCTTACCCCAGAGTGTTTCCAGTCTTGGAGAAAGTGCGGACCAAGAACTTTCTAGACTGTTTGGGGTCCTTATTGAAAGCCACAATGATGTAGTTACCCGGGTCCAGGCGCAGCTTGCACACCACATTCCTGTGGGACAAAGTCAGTAAGTTATATTCACTAACTTCCAACAGCTATACAATGTTCAAAGGTCAACCAAAAATTGTATGTACACATTTTATACACTGTATGCATCATACAATGAATGTGATTAATAGCTGCAGCCACCAGAATTGTGTGCAATGTACTTTTTTGCATTTTCAACTACATTAGAGTAAAAAACTGCAAGCAGTAGTTTTCTCATACGATGAGGGTTTGTACCTTATACTCCTATATATGTAAGGATGTTCTATGGGTTTATTCTGCTTGAAGAAGTCAGGGTCCAGACGCACACCCTGGAACTGTATGGAGGAAGATTTTACAAAGGAATGGAAGGTTTAGTAACACTAATATGGCCCCTAGTTTATAGTTCAGTGTATTTATTGTAATCATTTGTATGAATCAGGTACCAGTAAAATACTTTCTGGTTCCATCTGGTACTTAAATGTTAGTACAGTGGAAAAAGCATGACTATGGGGAGCAAGGGAGTAACAACCAGTCATTTTATAAAAAACGGAAGAACAAAACCAAATATTATGTGTTTTTGTAAATACTGGGTACACATGAGAAACAGTATTAGGAAACAGTTACCCCAGTAATAATCCACCCAGACCAAACAGTCTTCATTAAAAGTAGACACACTTCGAATAACACCTGTGAAGTATTTAACTTAATCAACATTGCACAACAAAAACAAACTGACACCATAATTGTATCATTAGATGCAAAAGCAATCCACAAAGTTAACTGGTCTTTTCTCTTCAGCACACTTCACCAGGAACTAGACAAGGATACCCACCCTCACCATCTCTATTCACCATCTTCATTGAACCTCTAGCAGCAGCAGCAATACAACAGAATAATAGCATCAAAGGAATACAAGATAACAACTCACAACATAAAATTAGCCTCTATGCAGATGATTTACTATTATATCTACGGGATCCCTACAGTTCACTATGAGAAACGTTCTCCAATATTAATACACCCCTCTGCTGTCAGAACTTTTCAACCTTAACTACACCCCTGTGCTAAAAAGATAGAAGATGAGTTCAAACGCTGGTCCAACTTCCCGCTGTCACTCATTGGCCGAATTGCTACAGTCAAAATGAAAACTTTACCACAAATTAACTACCTTTTTTCAATGCTTCCCACCACACCAACACATAATTGGTTCAAATCACTCGATTCTCTAACTTCACAATTTTACTGGAATAATAAGAAACCCAAAATTTCCCTGTCAACACTCCAGAAGAACAAATCACAAGGTGGCCTAGAAGCATCAAATTTTGAGTATTATTTCTTTGTAAATCAATTACAATATTTAGTTCAATGGAGTCAGAAGGATAGTTGTAATACCTCATGGGTAGAACTACAACAAAATCAATGAAAAAATACTGCAGTTTCAGACCTTGCCTTCCTACCATAACAATTATGAAAATGAACTATTTCAAAAATATCACAATCTCTGCAACTGTGACAGCCTGGAAAGCAAACAAAACCACTAAATCATCATTAACACTGTGTAGATACACTCCAATTTGGCATAACCCTGACTTTCAGCTTCATAATAATCCCATCTACTTTCCAATATGGCAACACAAAGGAAACACTCATCTTCATCATCTGTTTGAAAACAACCAGTTTATACCAATTAATGCATTAGTCCAGAAGTATGGAGTTGGGAGAGGAGAATTTCTCCAGTACCAACAGTTAAAATCCATAATTAAATCAAAGATCAATATAGTCACCAACCCCCTGCAACCTTCCATACTAGCTGAGGAGATAATGAAACTTACAAACTCAAAGAAGATAATATATAAATTTTAAGAACTAATGTCAAATACAGATAGAACAATAACATTACCAATGACTAAATGGGAAACTGATTTATCTCTCCCCCCCAGCCCCGACTTCTGGACCAAGATCTGTAATAATATCTTTTCCATGACAACCAATATAAACTTACACCTTATACAATACAAGACTATTCACAGGACTCACATCACACAAGGTAAAATGTTTAAAACGGGTTTCATTAATACAGATACCTGCTCACAGTTCACTCTGGATTGTGCCATGATTACTTTCATGCTACTTGGACCTGTCAACCAGTTTACTCCCTCTGGGTAGTGGTGACTGAGAAACTCTCCACCATCTTGAGCTGTAGAATCCCCCCATCCCCGTCACTCTGCCTGCCCGGTAATGTCACAGAAGTCAACCGCCTACTAATTCAATATATAAACCCACTTCTTATCTCTATAACTATCGCCAAGAAAACAATCTTTCTGAACTGGAAATCTAAAAATTCATACACATTAACCACTGGACCAACCTTCTTATTGACTATATCACACTAGAGAAAATATCAGCCACCCATAAGAATAATATACCAACCTTCACTGACACTTGGAATCCATTTCTAACCTCTTTTAACTTAAACTAGGTCGAGGCCACGCACATTCCCACAAACTCCTAGAAATATAACAAGCTGCTTTTTACTTCATTATTGTTACTGTTACCGGTATTAGTCCTCATTGCCCATGCTACTGTTTTGAGTGTCACACCTATCAATCAAAACAAATTAACTGAGAATATTACCTATCCCCCCTTTTTTTCTTTTTATCTTCCCTCTCTTTCTAATCATTTACTGATCTGTTAATTTCATTTATTTTTGTTTTATGAATGTGTTTACATATATATCTGAGTGTATATAAGTATGTGAATGGAAAAGTATATAGTATGTGATTGATATTTCTTTATTGCCTTTTTTTCTTCTTTATTATTTTATTACTACAATCATTCATTTTTTATCAAACTGTCTTTTCATTACATTACATTTATACCCCTTCCATTTTCCTAATTTATTTGGTTTAATTTTATTTTCCATTAAGTAATGAATATCAGTCTGCATAAAGTTGAATACACGTGTGTGTGTGTATCCAACTTTCACGTGTGTGAAACACACTTTCACACACACAACTTAATACCCTCAGTTAATAATCCCTTTGCCTCTTATGTTAATGTCTGTTATCTCATGAACTATGTTATGTGCTTTGTCTTATAAATGTGTTATTTTGTGTTGCAATTTAAAAAAAACTTTTAAAATTTCTGTTTGATCCACCTTTATTTATATGCTATATTATTTCTTTATTATGTACTAGTTGTACCTCATCAGGTGACAATAAAAACCTTTCATAGCTGTGCACTCATGTTTGTTATGAACTGCTTCAGTGAATGAAAAACATGTCTGCAAAGAACTAATTTCTAGAAATATAGTCCCAGTTTTCACCTTGTTCTTATTCCCAATCACACACTCAAGTGAGCCCAGCTAACAGTTGGCGTGATCGTCCTGGACAGGCTGTCAGTCTGTCACAGGACTGACAGATTTAGACTCAGGCAACTTAGAGTCACTAATCAACCTAACTGTGGCGATATTACAATAGATACTCACATCAGGAGGAACCTGGAAAAAAGAAGCACAAAGACACACAAAAGTTAGTTCAGAACAAAAAGTAAAGGTGCAGATACCCCAAAGATTCAGTAAAAAAAGTGTCTCTCACCTTGTAGATGTCAAAGTCTTTGCTGGTAATGTCAACTTCATTCTTATTCCTGGTGTTTTTCAGCAGTAGCTCCACCACCACAGTGCACTTTTTGGTTTTATCTTCATCCTCGGTCTGGTCCTGCTCCTTGAGAACCAGCTTGAACTGGGGATTCTGATAATATGTGTCTGAGGACAGAAACAGCAGTGTGAAGGACAGTATGATTGCTTGAATGATGCAGGTAGGCTTGTGCAATTATAAAGTCATGAACCTACCCTTGTAGCTGCCACCGGCAGTGCTGCCAGGTGCCCAGGATCCTATTTTCACTCCAAAATAGTGTGGTTGTTGCTATAACAGTTATATGCATCAGCACAAACTGTCCATAATTAGACCATTGCTATGAACGGGAGGGAAGTGATGGTGTTGACTGTAGCCTCAGGAGGAACAGTTCCTCTCAGCTTCAGGAAAGGTGCCGAATTATACTGTGGTACATGCTGATCTGATTCCTGAACTACTTCAGTTGAACCCCATCATTTGCAGTCTTCAGCTTAATCCTGTCCCTCTCAGCTTTGTCCACATCATCCCAGTCTTCAGAACTGCAGTCACACACACACAAAGAGAGTCAACATCTGTGGAGGTTCTGTAACCTGTGAATGAGCATGCTGCCTATACTCTCCGTCTACTGACCTGTCACTCCAGGGTCCACAATATTCTTTACATCCCCAGGGGTTCCTCATCTTCAGCAACAAAAACTCCTGTGATGCTTTACTCACCTGAAATATAAAGAGAAATAAAAGTAAGTGTCTGGATGAAGATCTCAGTTACACAAGGAAAGGTTTTGTTGTCAGTGTTTTCTCCATCCATCCATTATCAACTGCTTATTCGTAGTCGGCTCGCAGGGCATCAGGTAGGGTGGGCCAGGTGTCACACTCCCAAGCAACATTTTCCAGCTCCTCCTGGGGGACACTGAGGCATTCTCAGGCTAGATGAGATACATCATTCCTCCAGTGTAGTCTGGGTCTGACCCGGGGCCTTCTACCAGCTGGATGTGTACGGCTGCCCACCAATGGATGGTACCCGGGAGACATCCTAATCAGATGCCCAAACCACTGCTCCATTCAACGCTGTTGGTGAAGTGAAAGCTTTGCCCTCTGGCTCACCTTTCTCTACTCCTCAATAGACTGGTATAACATCTGCATCATTACTGCTGCTGCCCTAATGTCAAGCTCATGCTCCATTTTACCTTCACTTGCACACAAGACCAAGAAATTTAAACTCCTTCGCTAAGGTAGCAATCCACCATTTTCCAGCAGTGAACTGTGGACTCATATTTGGGGGTGCTGATTCTCATCCCAGCCATTTCACACTGCAAACCACCCCCACCCCAGTGTGCTGGAGATCTGGATCTGATGAGGCTAACAGAGGCACATCCGTCCCCCAGGATTTGTTGGTGTGTTTGTTTGTTAACAGCATCACTCAAAAGTTATGGGTTTGGATGAAATGTGTTGGATAGGTAGGGTATGACCCATAAAACAATTGTTGACATTTTGGTGCTAATCCATATCATAATTTGGATACATAAATATTTTTAAAGATTGTTCACCATTGTGAGTGCTGCAAAGGCTGCTGACTGTATGTGAGCTGAGCACTCTGAGCACATAGAGAGACAAAGGCCTGGGTCAGTGACAGCTGCCCATTTATTGTCAGTGGAAACCGAGTGCTGTCACTCAGTACACCTCGTTGTGTGAGACAGGGACTGAAGGAGTCC
>NW_018128961.1:0-4762 GCF_001952655.1 Monopterus albus
GTCAGTCACTTTAAATGATACTGACTTGGAAAATGTACTGCAGTAATTTTAAAAATAGGGAAAAAAGGAATTGTAACTTGTTCATAAGTGATTTTATGTATTCAATTGGACATAAATGTAACAACTAAACCAAATGAATTTGTGTCCTGTCATCAAATGTTTTTCCTCCATTAGGCAGAGTACATGTCCAGAATGAACACCACTACAGAGGCCATGAATGAATTTCAGTGCATCATGAAACTAATGATTACATGGATGAAAGAATATGTGAATGAATCAACTGATGAATTCCTCCCAGTGGACATTTATCTGGAGAAGATTCTTTACTACATGCTGAAAACCAAGACTAAGATGGAAAACAGTGAGGAGGAGTTGGCTGCAGAAATAGAGGACAGTGAAATGAGATTGGAAGACATAAAGATATTGATAAATGCCCTTGTGGAGCATCACACTGAATTGTAATTTCAATATCAGTTAGTGCCTCTTCCTCTGACATCACATTTATTGTTGCTCTTAGTTTGTGTGTAGCTCTACATGAATGTGTCTATAAAATGTTTTGATATCTTGAATTTCTTTTAAGTGTTTGACATAAAAAGAGAAGGACATACTGTTGATATGGATGTGAAAGGTGTTGATACACTGGCAGCCTTTAATAAATACATTTATAACACATATGTGCAGCTATTACAATTTAAGAAGCGATACAATGTTTATGCAAAATGACAAAATCGACACTATAACTATTGTTGCTTCTACTTAGCTCAAACCTTAAGGTCCATGGATACAGCAATAATAATGCATTTGTTTTGTCCTGTCGGTTTATTGTCACACTTTCCTGATAAATTGTAATACAAACAATAATGTTCAGTATATATTCCTACATATATTACTTTATATTGTCAACAGCCTCCTGTATTTCATTTGCTTTTAGGCTAAATGAATGGTTGTTAAAAGTATCTGCAGTGTTTCTGGTAGCATTCTGCTGTTTTAGTCCCTTTTCACATCGAAACTTTAAGGGCGGAACCTAAGAGGTAAATTGCACCAACATTTTGACCACTTTCTATGACTGCTGCTGTAAACACATACCCTGTGATATTCTTTACCTCCTACTTCAAATATAGAAGAACAAATCAGGTGATGTTTTTTAAAAGGCTCCATCACTTTCAGTTTTACATTTGAGATTTTCTTCTACTGTGTTGCACAATTTTTGTTTTGAATTTTCATCCGAGAGTTTGTGTCCCACAGTTTGTTCCTGTGCTAACAGTTTGTGATATATTCCTGTAAAGGGAAACTGACAAAGGCTTTTTATGTGAAAGAGAAACATAACAGATGGACATAAGCCAAATAGAATCAAATGAGTAGAGGGAAATACCATCCTGTACACACCAAGAACCACAAACTGACAAATGTAAACACTCATAAACAAACAGGTGAGCTGCTCAGTGGAGGAGGAGACACTAGAAGTATATAAAGCATGTTCATCTGTGTGAGGATGTAATTTATTCATTCATCACCTGTACAGCAGCTCTCATCCACTTTACACCACAGGTGAGATCAGAAACTTTTACTCAGTATAATAGTTTTTATCATAGGCCTTAAATATTACAATTTACATTTTAACAACTTCAAGTATGTTGAGTTACACTTTAAGTATTTTGTTTTCAATTTTTCACTGATCTTTTATGTTCTACCATTTTTATATATAGCAGTGATGGCAGCAGCAGCTTTGTCCAGAAGCAGAGGAGCGTCTGGTGTCAGAACCACAACAGGCCTGTTCTTCATCTTCACTCTGCTGAGTCTGGTTTTCCTCACAAGTTCACTGTTTACTGAGGAAGAACTGGTAAATTAATTGTTGTTCAACCTCCTTTCACTAAGGAAAACAGCTACATGTTTATTTGAAGGTCTTCAGCTATTGTGAGACATGACATATAAACGGTTTGTCTGTCACTGTTAAATGTATTTTTAACATGTTCTTAATTTTTCTGTCTGACGTTTTTACATTATGCAGTGTATTAAAGCTGCTGTTATGTTTACAAGTTCCCAAATGTGACCACGTTAATTTTCACTCTGGATTTGCTGGAACAGGTCGAGGAAGCTTTTAAAAAATCACAACAGAAATTGGACAGACTAATCGTAAGTCAGTCACTTTAAATGATACTGACACTTAGAAAATATACTGCAGCATCTTTAATTATGGAAAAAAACTAACTTATTCAAGTGATTTTATGCATTGCAGTGGACATAAATGTAACAATACAAGCTGAATTTGTGCCCTGTCTAATGAGATTTCATTTTTCCCGATTAGGAAGAGTACCAGTCAGGAATGATCTTCAGCACAGAGTTCCTGATTGAAACTAGACGTATCCTAAAACCATGGATGAAAAAAATGAGGGAAGAATCAGATGGTGATGGCCCCCAGTTGGACATATTTCTGGACAAATTCTATGACTACATGGAGAAAACCAAGGCTAGGATGGACAGGAGAATTGAGGAGTTAGCTGCAAAAATAGAAGACAATGAATATAAACTGTGAAACATGAAGTAATTAAGTTTTTTACTTATTAAGTCCTTGAGCAGAATGAAGCTGGATTGTATCTTCCATGTCGGTTAGTGTCTCTTTCTCTGACTGCATTTATTGTTTCTATATGTTTCTGTAAACCGGCACTAAACTCATGAATTCCTTTTAACTGTTTGACAGAAAAAATTTGTTAGAGATGGACGTACTGTTGACATGGATGTGGAAAGTGTTGATATTCTGGCAACTTTCACTGGATGCATATATCACATTTGAGGTGCACCCATTCCAGTTTGTGAAGTGAAAAGAGTTTCTATTGAGAATGGCACAAAACTGACACTATAACGATCGCTGTTTCTAATTAGCTCAAATATTAGGTGGATAAACCAACTAAATGTGATTGTTTTCCATTGCTGATTTATTGTCACACTTTGCTAATAACAGACTGTAATACAAACTATAATATTTAATCTACATTCCCAAATATATTACTTTATATTGTTATGGTTAGTCCCCCTCACCAGGAGGGTGAGGGAGAACTGAGATAGGACTCAATGTGCCAACCTAGGTGCTAGTGGAAAAAGGGAGGTTTAATGGTAGCAACACAAACAACGTAACAGTCAATGTACATATACAACCAGAGTAGGGCAGTGACGGCTGAGGAGACCAGAACGAACAGGTGAGTAGACAGGTTAACGGCAGGAACCAGGAGAGTAGGAGGATGAGGATGGACAGGTGAAAATAAGAGCGGCGAACGTACCGACATCAACAGCACAGAGACTGTCAGCGTTGATGCCAGTTACATGTAACTAAACACACGTGTGCTACGTACTGAAAGATAATCCACACACAGGTACCGTCAGCATAGAAAATCCAATTGCATCATGGGTTCTGAAAGATATTACCCAGTTCTTTATACTACAGATGTCTAACAAATATCTATCTGACTAAGAAATTACCTAACAGTTCACACTTTTGCATTCAGACTCATTGTTTACACATACCATGTATCAGTCGTTAGGTATACATCTTTGTACATATATTTGTACAATGCTCCGGCGATGTCGGAGCGTCTGCCAGAGGTTTAAATAAGGTAGGGTAGTAATTACAGTCATATGCCTCAGCTGTGCACGACAACCCACGAGTCATTAATTACAGAAGGCGACACACCTGAGGCGCCGATCCCACAAAAAAGAGAAAGCAGGAGAGAGAAAGGCAGAAGAGAGGCAGGACGCGCCGAGCAGAGATGACATATATTGTTGAGATATACTGTAGAGTAGAATACTGGGGAAAGATGCCTCAGTTGTAAATAAATGACAAAATCCAACTACTGCCAATCAAATTCAGCACATGTGGGCAAGTCACATTAAGTGAATAAATGAGAAGTACAGCATAGTTGACTGGTGCCTTTGTTTTGTGATATTAAAGTAGTTAATACAAACACTTTTTCTGTAGGGACAATACCAGGTTGGAAAGAAAGCTGACAAAGACCATCATTGCTCATGCTGCTTCACGTTGAGGTAACAAAAGCAAACACAAGGGCCTATATTCTGAATACACAACATGAGGCAAATCCCAGTTTCATTATTTGATTGTTCCTCACTCCTTGATCCTTCATCAACCTGGTAGCCATTCCAATCCATCATCTTGAAGGACATCCCAAAGCTGTTATTCCTGAGGAGCGAGGAGGCTGTGTGGAGGAGCCATGAGCGAGGATACAAAGACCATCATTTGTGATTTATTCTCTTCTACTGTGTTGTACAGTTTGTACTGCATATTTTCATACAGTTTTGTTCTGAGTTTTCATTCAAGAGTTTGTGTCACACAGTTTGTTCCTGCGCTACCGGTTTGTGTTATATTCCTGTAAAGGGAAACTGATAAAGGCTTTTTATGTGAAGGGGAAAAAAACAAGACATGGACATGGGTCAAAAAACACAAAGTAGAGGCAAGGTACATGCCATTCTGTACACTCATAAACAAGCAGGTGAGCTGTGCAGTGGGGGAGGTGACACAAAAAGTATATAAAGCATATTCATTGGTATGAGGACATAATTTATTCATTCATCACCTGTGCAGCAGCTCTCCTCCCATTTATACCGCAGGTGAGATCAGAAAATATTACTTAGTATAATAGTATTATTAGGCCTTTAAATATTTTGCTTTCAATTTTTTACTGATCTTTTATGCTCTACCATTTTTTTATTTAGAGCAGCGATGGCAGCAGCTTTGTCCAGAAGCAGAAGAGCG
>NW_018128961.1:5328-5600 GCF_001952655.1 Monopterus albus
AGCTCCGTAGTTCTTGCCAATCATCAATACAGCTGTAATATTTATAAACCAGGAAAATAAAGTTTTGAAAAGTAACTAAAGGGAACTAAAGGTATGAAAGGTAACTAAAGCTTATAAAGTAACTAGAGTCTATAAGACTTAAATTTTATACCTGCACTACCAGTTTGTGACATATTCCTGTAAAGGGAAACTGACAAAGGCCTTTTATGTGAAAGAGAAACATGAACAGATGGACAAATAGAATTAAATGAGTAGAGGGAAATACCATCCTG
>NW_018128962.1:0-4691 GCF_001952655.1 Monopterus albus
AAAAAATGAACACATTCTTTAATTCTTTAATTTAAGTAGGCCCACATCTGAGAAACTAAATAGTCTAAAAGAAAAGAAATAATTCTAGTTTTTAGAAGCCACAATATATTTTGTCACCATAACCCAAATGAATCGCTCCATTTCTATCAAATACACCTATACCTGGTCTTATATAGTTCTCTTTTACATTATCATACTACAGCTATTATTATAATCTGAGCCTTACACTGCTTACTATTGGTTGGTGCAAACAAAAGTAAGCAGTAGGAAAAGTAGGAATGAAAGCTTGTTTTACAAACTCAATCCAGACATGAATTCAAGCTCTAAAATCAAGTTACTGAAAACGTGAAATACAGACACTGTGCACTTTTCCCCTCTCACCATTAACAGTTTGGAGCGTGATGAATACAGTGCCCAAGATGAGACAAACAGTTAAAACGAGCATAGCAACAATGATGGGTGTAGTGGTCAGGTCAGGACTTGCAAGGATGAAGTAATCTAGGAAAAACAGCACATCCATCAGTCTGCAGTGTGTGTCTGACAAGATCCATCAAAATGATTCCACATAGTTTAAATATGTTGCTTCTCATACTTGCAAAGGCTACCTGAAAATGAATGTTTAAGCTAATTTTCAAAAGCTAAAATAAAATAAAGTCATAATTGGCAAAACAAGAATAATTCCTTATGAAATGTCCACTTCTACAGAAGTACACTGCATTCACCAAAAAAGGATGTTATCTGATAATTATGACTTTCTATCTCATAATTACGAGATGATGTGGGGGTGGGAACGCTGCAGGACCTGCCTGAAAGTCATCAGGTTTTAACAAATTCTTTATTATCAATATAATTCAGTGATAGTTGTCAGTATATCCAATCGCACATAACAAAAGTGAACTATTAATAATTACTTCATCTTACATAATGTTCCAAAATGTAAACAAATGTAGACAGGGCCTCACAGTTGCTGCCTACAGTGTAACTCACTAGGCTACATGTACTAAGCAGTTGTTGGAAAGCTTCACAGCTTGCTTGAGAAACACTGAGTTGAGATTTCTGTTATCATAGAGAGTCAGAATTGTGAGATAAGATCTTCCAGTTTATTTTCTTTGGTGAATGCAATGTGCGTCCATACACTTCAGGTTAGTAAAGTAGGTACAAAGCTGTATGGTGCATTGCTGAACTCATTCTACATTAATAAAAGGAAATTGCTTAAATATAGTAGCACAGAAATCCCTGAGAAGGGCACATGCATTGGTTTAATATTGATTCAGTCCTTACCATTGGTTCTGATCACTGCTTTGTCCAGTTTGGTGACCACGTCCTCCTTCACTCCAGAGAGCTGAAACACACAGTCGTACCTGCTCCAGTCTTCAGGTTTCACTGATGACAGTTTCAGATCAACACTCATCTGGAAGGTCCCATCATTGTTGGGGAGGATCTCTCCTTTGCCCACGTCCTCATGAAGCTCCTCTCCATCTTTCCTCCAGAACATGTCAACTTTGTAAGGGTAGAAACCTGTAGCATGGCAGCTGACTGGAGAGCATCTCTTCTGGAGGAGAGACACTGAGGGGAGGACTGGAGGGAGGGGAAAAGAGACACAAAGTCAAAAACAAATGTCTGTAAACTCAAACAAATTATAGTTGTCAACAGTGAGTCTTTAAATCTTTGCTTCATATTCACTGTAATATTATTGTACATTAGAAACAGAAGAAAAGTACTTTATAAATGTTGTGTTCAAAAAACTACATTAGATCACGTGATTCTACCTGTTCTCAGAAGAAAGCTCTTCCCATAGTCTAAATACTTCTTCAGCCAGACTAAACACTCCTGGGTGAGGTAGCTTTTAATATTTGGTATTATAATTTTGTTACTATCCAACTCATGTTTGGCATTGCGTGCCCATGGTGTTGGAGTGGTCAGTGTCTCTGTCTCCAGGTCAAATGCAATAAAGTTTTCATCGTAATGATACTGATCAAAAGTATTAACTGTTCCAGTGGCATCATCCCATTCACAGCCAGACATCCTCTGGAAAATATGAATATCTGAGAGAGACAGAAGAAAACCTGAGTGAGACTCCAGCACAGTCGGGTATTATGAGATGTTCATGTTATTAATTAGTCAGAGAAATTATACAGTATTTTAATCGTTTTGATTTATTACATGCAAACATTATTCATTTTAAAGTCAGCTAAAGTCAGACAGCACTTAAATATCAAAGCAACACTTCTGAGTCTACTTTTGTGATGGCACGTAAAAGCTTCTGGGTGGATGTGAAGAAAGGACTGAATGGGGTGTTTATGAGTGTGTATTTGTCTAAAGGACAAATAATGTTTGTGTGCCCGTGTGTGTGTGTGTGTGTGTGTCTATGTGTTGTGATACACATTTGAACATTTTAGCAGAATGAAACATAACCTTACCTTGAGTTTGGCTGCAACACTTTATCAAAACATTGATGGTCTTTCTAAAGAAGATCCTATTTTTATTACACTCAGCAGTGTATGCACTGACATGTTCTCTATTGTTTTCTTTGAAGAATTTCAGCCAATCCTGTTTGGGTTCTGCTCTCTTGCTGTCACAGTACACCATCTCAAGTTCATCAACCTTCACAACACTCACAAACTCTGGGAGGTTTGTCACTCCAGCTGATCCAGTGAGGATAAACCTCAGGGAGTGATTTACTGTGGAAAAACAGGTATTTTATTAGCTACATTTCACATCCTATATGTATGACATGGTTTTTGACTCTCAGTGTACAACAGAGACTTTTTTATTCCGTCAGTCTGCAATACAAAAATAATACATTATAATTCTGTGTCTGTAGCTTACAATGTAAAGTACAATACAAGGATCGTACCTTGGCATTGTAAATGATTTTCACAGATACTACACAAATGTTTTCACTGATGTTCAATTAGAGGTCACAGAAAGATACAAGGCTCTAACTAAGCTCAGGGTTTGGGGCTGGGAATCGCATTTGGTCAGTGATTGTCCGAAAGATAAAAGTGTGCATGTGTGTGTGAAACTATAATTATTATGTAAATGTCAGGATTGCTAGTACGGTCTAATATGTAGCATATGACATATAACAAAACAAACAAAATAAACAGACACCAGCAAAAGCTTGTTATCTTCAGTTTCTACTGTAGTTTTCAGCAGTTAGTTCCATAACACAACCGTGAACTGAGATGAGCTGGCACAGCATGAGATCTGTTGAAACAACGAGTAATCCTGGTAATCCTGTAATAATAGTAATAATGAAAGTAAATATCACTAAGTTAGGAGAACCCGGAGTTTGTGGTTTTAGAGATCAGTTATCCTACACTTTTATTCTGAAGCGAAATTGAAACTGCAGCAATAAATAGCTTCGGACAAATAACTGCTGTAACAGAAAATTGTTTAAAAGACAAGAATCAAAATGCGATCTTATGTGGAGATGCAAAATGACAGAAGAGAAGGAACACAACCTCAAATAATACATCCGCCATAGTTTTAGAGGCGCTCTACTTGCTTTCATCTGACAGGAGGGCTGTGCCGTGCAATGCGCATACGCAACTGCGCTGCCCACAACAGACACGGTGGATGGATTGTACCCTCGACCCGGACTGATCTGGTTTACGGAGTACCTAGCCCGATCTGACTGTTAGTATGTACTTCCAAGAATCGGGGAAAATACCTTTTACTTGTATATATTTAGATACCAGTATTAAAACACGGGACGCTGCAGACTCCTCTCTGCGCGCACACGGGAACGTGTTTACGGACATACGGAGGCCGTCTGGTGACATTTAGGAGAAAGAAAATCATTCCAGTTGTCGGGATGCTTGTACTGTAGTCACATCGGGATGTTAGCTACTCATTAAGGGTGCATTTGGTAACTGGTTAATTACGAGGGTAAGGCTGCTACCACTGTCTAAACCACTATATAAACATTAGGAAGGACCTTAAATATTATGAGACAACTTCAGTTAAAACAGTATCATAATTTACAGAACACATCACATCCCTGGATTTTGAAGTAGATAAATAAAGTAAATGGGAAAGTGATGAAGTTTTTGGATATATTTTATTTTATCTTCTCATGCTATAGCAAATTAGCAATAACCTAGTACATTGTGGATTCCAAATATTTGCTCCTTAATGCAAAAATAAAATAAAATTAAAATAAAAAAAAAAATTCAAATTTCATTAGTCACTCATCATGGAACTTAGGCAACTTATCACCAGGTACAACAACATGCTCCACCCCCTTTTCTGTGATCACCACCAGGTGAGCCACACCTCCACTGACGTTGTCTCGGCCCATGGCCAAAGCGAGAGCTGTGAGCACAGGAACAGAGGGGGGACGGGACGGGAGGACAGGGGAGGACGGACAGACAGGAACAAAAAGCAGGAGACCTATAGGTCTAGTTTAACCAGCAAAGATATGCAATGTGCAACTTTTATCCTACCAACAACTGAGTCACCAACAAATATTTATTTATTTTCTCTAGGTGCTAACATCTTGTTCTTGTAAAAGAGGGTACATAATTAAAATAAGTACCATTAGTGGCGAACTGTAGACATTCCTCTCTGCTCATGTTGGGTTTGTATTTGGCATCAACATAGCCGTAGATGTAGGTGCTGCCTGAGCCACCGATGGTAACTGGCTGACTGATCAACATCCCACCCAGAGACACGACGTACACCTA
>NW_018128962.1:5400-5585 GCF_001952655.1 Monopterus albus
AGTAGAAATATATTTCACCAAATACGTTAAAAGACAAATAGTATCACAAACATTCCTGAGGACTGAACAATGCTATGAATTCTGGGATTTAGAGTTTTGTGAAGGTGTGTTTTTCCTGTTTTTCATCTGGATATTTTAACTGAAAATGAAAGTGTATCCAGTGTTCAAATGTGTATCACAACACA
>NW_018128963.1:0-1323 GCF_001952655.1 Monopterus albus
CCAGGCTGCCCGAGCAGCCCAGAAAAAACAGGAAAAAGCCCCCGAACTCAGCATTGCCATACAATATTAATCATTTCTGGGCTGTCGAACCGTGATGTCACCTGATAAGCAAGCCTTCCAGCTGAGCAGATCAGTAGACAAAACATGAAGAAAATAATGTGTGTGGCTGTTGTTTTCGTGGTGTGTATCTAAAACAATTGGACATAACCTTACACATTAAGACAAATATTAAGACTAGCATTACAGTTGACACTAACAGCTCTTTTCCTGTAACCTTGACGTGCCTGCAGTCTGCACTGCAGGCTGAACAGTTAACAGCCTGAGCTAGTCAACCTGTCTGCACTAACATTCCTAGACAACAAATCTCTGAATATCTATCTAACTAAAAAATAACCTAACAGTACACAGGCAAAGAAAAAGAAACTGGAAAACAAAGTCCAGCAACACTTGCAGTGCTTTGAGCAACTAAGACAACCAATGCATTTCAGCATGAAGCCTTCATCTGGGTCTGTTAAAGGCACACAACAAGGAGTCCTCTAAATAATAATTTAAGTAAAATTGTGTTTCTTTTTGACCATTTCATTTTAAATAGTTGAATTAAAAATATGTTCTCTTCCATTAAACTGTTGTCAAAACAAATTAGTATATCACCACCATGCAGTTTGACCATTTGACCAGTCTTCCTAGACAGGTTTTGCACATCATTCCAAAATATTTTTATATACATAGAAAGAAAAAATAAATGAAAGATTGTTTTTTTGCTTAGTCCACAGAAATCGAGTGGGTGTGAAATTATGCATGCGCAACTGAGAATGTGTTAGAGCTGCTCGACAAACAGGTGAGCGAGCGGAAAAATGAGCGGACCCAGGCGGCTGGCTTTGGTGCAAGCAGTGTTTTATTTACAGGTGATAAGACTAGATAACTATTTACAACAGTATGGGTATGGTGAGAGATGGCTGGGTGTTGATCAGCGGTGACAGAAACACAGTCATTAGGCAGATGGATGAAGAGGTACCGGGCTGCGGACGCTGGGATCACTCCTGGGCTGGTCGTGATGAGGCGGTGATGGCTGTGAACACAGAGATATGGACATAGATGAGGTGGAGACTGTGCATCGACCTGTACGGCTGTGGCTGGTGGAGCTGTGTATTCATGGTCCAGAGGAGAGATCAGAAATGGAGGGAGGAAAAAAACTAAACACGGCAGTGGGGCAGGAAAAGGACTGGCAATATAACACAGGGAAAAACGAGCAACAAGGCTATGACAAAATATAGGGAGAGCAAATAGAGGGGAGGAAAGAGGAGGGAGAAAAGAGAAGAAGGA
>NW_018128963.1:1756-1993 GCF_001952655.1 Monopterus albus
TCTCTCTCTCTCTCTCTCAAAAACAAACAAACAACCCCCACCCCAAATCCAGTTCAGCATCATCCTCATATCCTCATAGCCCAGCACCATACAGACTTATTATTGAACCCTCCTTCTCCAGTATATCACATGTGAAGATGCTCTCTGTTAGGTATTTTTAGTCAGATAGATATTGGTTAGATACTTGATGTATTAGAAATGTTTAGAGTAGACAGGATGTCTAGCTCAGGCTGTTAA
>NW_018128963.1:2109-3609 GCF_001952655.1 Monopterus albus
CATAGCCATAATATTTTCTTATGTTTAATGTCAGGACATGTCACTAGAGGTCATGTTAGAATGTTTTTAGCTACACACCACATAATCAACAGACAATCACACATTGATTTTCTTCATGTTTTGACTACTGCTCTGGGCATCTGCAAAGTTGTCCCTGGGAGACGCCACGGTTTGGCGTCTTTCTCTGTAGGATGGGGTTAGCCCAAAGTGATATAAGCCTGTTGTGGTTCAGGGTCTTTCATCTTTCAGCTGCCTGCGTACATGTTGGAGGTGCAAGATATCTGAGCGTGTAATGTTAATTTTTACCTGTGTTCACTGAATAAATCAGCACTGTTTTGAAGTTACTTGGACTGCTTCGTCTCTCAGAGTTAGCATGGTAAGAAGTACCAGATACAATATCTCGATGATCCAGCTGTAAAAGTTGCTGAGGATCCTAGGCGATATGCCAAACCTCCTCAGCCTCCCCAGGAAGTACAGCTGCTGTCGGGCCTTCTCGACCAGCTGTGTCATCCATCTACAACACTGTTTTGAAATATGTATCTAGACAGTTCTACCCCAACTGTCATGATTCTGTCCTGCCTGTTTCCGGTCTCGTGCTTTTATATTGTCAACTTCCTGTTATAGCCATATCTCAGTTACGGACTTTTTACTTTAATCAAGCACTAATTGTTTACACCTGTTTTCACCGCATTATAAGCAGCTTCCTCCCCCCACTGGAAAGCTGCCAGATTGTCCTAGACTCTCATTCAGACTTTCAGCATTATTCTTGTTGCCTGTATTTCCTGTTCTGACCCTGGATTGCCTTTGACCACTGATTAATGACTAACCCTCCTGATTCTGTTTTGATTACTGTGCACCGACCACTGGACTCCCCTCTCTGTGACCTCTTGTTTTGGATTTTTCGGCTGTGTGAGTTTGCTGGCATTGACCCTGGACTGATATTATCGACTCGAGTGTGTTTTCTGGACTTTTGTATGGTGTACTATTTATTGTACTCGGTAAAGAGAAGTTATCTGCTACATCTCGTCTGGCATTATAATTGAGTTTACCACTGACATTGTTGGAAGCTTTACTCGCCAACCCTGACACCAATTCATACCAACACAATAGGCATCAGTTCACATGTGAGAGTTCAAAGACAGGTAACAACTCTGACCGACACCAGACCCTAATAACTCAGTCATTAGAGGACACCAGAGCACTGAAACCCCACCCAGTGGGATAAATACCTCCTGCTCACCACCAGTCAGGCAGAACTGATGAATTTCAATTTGGTTTTAAAGTCCATCATAGTACAGAAACTGCACTAGTGAAAGTCACCGACAATCTCCTCCTAGCCTCAGACAAAGGACTCACCTCTGTACTTGTCCTTTTGTATCTCAGTGCTGGTTTTGACACCAATGATCACAACATGTTATTACATAGACTTGAGCAAGTTATTGGGATTAAAGGAACTGCACTAAGTTGGTTCAAATCTTATTTTTTCAGATAGATTCCAAT
>NW_018128963.1:5028-5558 GCF_001952655.1 Monopterus albus
TCATGACTGGTTCTTCAGCTAACATCTTAATAAATATTCTGATATATCTTAACTCCTGTCTAAACCCTGTGATCTATGCCTTTTTCTACCCCTGGTTTAGAAAATCTGTTAAACTCACTGTTACACTTGAGATACTGCAGCCTAACTCCTGTGAGGCCAATGTACTGTAGAGAGAAACTGAGGAGAGACTGAGAAAAGACACATGACCTTTTCTGTGAGGGGACAAATGTGTTTTTATGTTGCTGCTGCCAGGTTGTTGAAGTGAAAAGCACTTGGTATGGACAACTTAATAAAATGTATCTTTGATGTTTTTACTTATATGCACATAAATGCAGTGATCTTATTCTGTCTCTTGTATTTTTCTTCATCATGTAACATTTCAAATAGTCTGTACTCCAATTCTTTGCAGTGGAGCCTGTGTCTATATTTAAAGGTTTTTTTGTGTATGTTCGTCAGTGATTTTTATCATCACCTCTGCCATACCGAACAGTCCACAATGAGAAGAAACACTTTCGTTCACTGTGTTTATT
>NW_018128964.1:0-5556 GCF_001952655.1 Monopterus albus
TACTTTCGCAAGGCACTGTACTTGGCTACCTCATGAAGGTAAATGATGGAAACCACACACACATATGACACACATTGTGACTGGTATCAGAACTGTCACAAAACATGTTTTGTGGTTTGAGTATAAGAATATATGAAAAGAGAAGCAAATCCATTAGTGGTGGAATGTTCAGGTGCAATTTTCTCTCTGTATATACTGGATGGAAACCCCTAAATGTATTGAGTATTCTGAATATTAAGTTATCTAGTACTAAGTGTTGCACACCAACGCTGGTTTCAGCTTTAGCCGAATTGAGTTGAATATACAGATTTGTAATAAGCAACCATATCTTTAATTTGGTTGGTTGGTTTGGTTAACATAAAAAAGCAGAGTAGGCAGGAAAAAACAAAGGCTTTTGTCAGTTTTGGCCTTTACAGTGAGAACATAGGGCTATTTCCTGTAAGTGCTACTGTACCAGTGTAAATTTGATTTATAGTATATCAATCTTGCAAAAATATAAGTAGATAATAAGTTATTCATTTTTGGCAACCTGTAGAATCCATGGTTCTCAGCAGTGTCTGTGGGATGCACCTCTTATCCATATCTAAGTAAAGTACCACAGTGTCATGGAATTTTATCAGGCTACATTTGACTTTGACTCAAATAATCAAACAGTAGTTAGCAGCTCATATTCAGTTAGGATAATGTAGCGGAACACTGAAATTTCTAAAAAAAAAAAGTAATCTTTTTATAATGTGATTCCCTTTGTAACCAAGTTCTAAAAAAACGATAAAACCATGAATAACTACTAACGTTACAGTGTGATTAAAAACTAATAAATATAAGTTAAAACTAAGTTCATCAAAAGATCATTAAATAGTGTTAAACGGTGGTGAAAACACCAGTGCAACTACAGCATTGTGTTTTGTGACAATACGAGCATTCAACATGCTCTCACATTAGCCAATAAGGTTAATTGTCCCTCCGTAGAGACCGAAGATCCTGTTTGCGCTCTTGACATTGTGTCAGATGCTTAAGAGCCTCATGTGGTTGTGACACACCAAACTTAAAGAACCGTATGAAACGGAGATATTGAGCTGAAGGAAGGCTTTGAGCCAACAGAGACCTGGGAACTCACACCTTTGCTTTGCTAGCACATGTTTCCCTGCATTGGTCAGGTTTTTTGGATTCAAAATCAGAGCTACTCTGCAACAGCTAAAAACTGACACCCCTCCAGTAATGGATGGCGAGCCCCAGCCCAAGGAAATCGAACACAGTGGTAGCTAGCGACCGAACTGGTTACAAGACGTTGAACTGAAAAAGACACTGAACAAACTTAGGACTTGAACAGACTTTCTACATACAGCAAAATGACTGAACTTGGTTTTATTTCGTTTTGTATGCACACTCACCCTTGTTTAATGATTTCTTTTCCAATGAATGTGGAAGTTTCATCCATTTACAATATCAGCAGTAAATTGAACTGCTTTACTACAAGCTGTGTTGATTGTTTCACTGTGGTTATTCACCTCTTGGCTCCTACGAACCTGGATGACTCTGATCTGGTCCGAAACGCTCCCCTGTACTGGTCTTAATAGTATAGATAGTTATCATTCAGGCATTACTGTTAAGAGATACAAAAAGGAGGGAGAAGAAAACGGAAATTTATACAAATACCCTCAGCACCTGATTTACCAATGCTGTGACAGAGGGAAATGTGGCTAAAATTTAACACCAGGAGAAAGCAGGTGTAAAATTAGTGGCCCCAATGTCAGTGTGGCACCTGTTAAGTCATCTGAGATCTTGTTAGGGTTAGCAGCATGTTTGAAGAGGGAGAGGGTGATTGTAAATCACATCGCCCACCAGAGGAGAATGTGAGTGAATTTTGCAGGTTATCAGGTCAAACCATGCTTCAATTACTGAACAAAATAAAAGATGATTGGACTGGAAGGAGACTACATGATTCCAGCTTTGAAATATATTTGTTGATTTCTTCAACCATATTAAAGTTACTGTCCCTTTTGGTCCACCCATGCACAGTACAGCTGAAGCACATTCAAATTAACACTGCTGCGGCTGTGCTCATTTACATCATCAGTGTTGGTCAGTATGCCATTTAATTTAAAAACTGCAGTACCACGATATTTTCCCTGCCTGATAGTAATTTGTGACAGGTTTAGTAAATATCCATTCTAAGAGGTGAGGTAAGTGCCGACATCAGCATGGCAGCATACTCACAGTGACAATTATTCAGTGCTTTAAATATATATAAAAAAACAAAAAAGCCAAAAGTTATTAAGAACCCCAAATTTACTGTGAATCCAAGTATATCTAGAGATATTTCATTGTCACTACAAGAAATGTCAGTGGATAGCCAGTAGGATTCATCCTGTGAGAACCATGAATCACTGTAGAAAATGTAGGAAAAATGTATCTGATATTTTTAAAGATATTTTAGTCTGAACTGGACAAAGCAGCAGACCAACTGACTGACTGACTGACACTGCCATACTGAAGTAGCTAAAAAAGGCACAGCACTGTACTGAAAAATATAATTAACACCTAGCAGCTGTGCCTGCGATCCAATCATGATGTGAGCTACGCCACCTGCAGAGGTTGTCTTGCAAATCCAGCTTCAAATGCCATACATTTACACCTGACATAAAAATGTAAAAAATTCATATAGCAAGGAGGCATTCAGGTATAGATGGCCCTTTAATGCAAGTATAAATGGCATGTTACTTACATTCAAATACATGTCTTTCTGACATAAACTCCCACTCTGTTATACTGTACACACAGGTTAAAATTAGGCTTAAGATGACTTACCATTACTTCTATGAAGGTTGGCAGCAGGAGAATTTCAGAAGCAGAAGCAAACTTTTTTTTATAAAAGTCAAGAGACATTAATGTCATTAGTTTTCTTTGCTTTATTACTGGCTTTAATTGAGACAAATATTAAAGAAATTAAAATCATGTATTTTCATTATGAACAAGTGCCATTAGTGTACCATGAGAATAATAATTAATCAACTGGTAACACCCAAATGTGAATTATTTAGTTTTGATTAAAAGATGACATAAGAGCTGCATTTTCCCTATTTGATTTGCATATTGAATTATAGGTACTTTTATTTCTGATAGCAAAGTCCATCACCTTGACCAGAATTAAAAAATCTTCAAAGCATTCCTTTAGAGAACTAGGCAAACATACAGTAGCGTCTCTTCTTTTACTCATAGATCCACAATGGCAATATCTTTATGCATGTACTACATACACAATCCAGACCTTGAGTATTTTGACATTTACACATTTTTTGTTGTTCTTGCTCTGTGCTTCAGCACATTCAATTTGGAATAAAAACATAGAAACTACATTAAATTGCACTGTCTCAGCTTTAATTTGAGAAGGTTTACATCAATATAGAAATAAATGTGTAGGAGGTACGGCACTTCTAACACGTAAAAAACAATGAGCAGATACACATAAATTCAAACAGAATTATCATACAGTATTTATAATTTTTTGGAAAATCTTTTGCACTCTGTGTGAAGTCTTGGACCCATAGGTCTCAATAGATGTTTTATATCTTCACCTTCCTGCTTGTTGTGAGGTTTTCTTCACTGAAATACAGAGCCTGAAGAACAATCTATAATTGCCCATGTACTTACAATCTGGACTCCATATACAGTATATGCCCAAAAAATGTTTCTTTATATCACCTTGCAGGATGTAAGGGATATGAGGGATGTAAAACTTAACTACTGCAAGGTTATCAAGGTTATCTGGCCTATTTTCAGGGTTCCAGTGTCAAGCAGTCTGCCTGTCAGTCAGTCCACCACTGGCACAGACTGAAATATCTCATCAGTGTCTTCACATCTACAGGATATGTTGCTAATAACTTTTGTGCAGATACTCAGAGGATCCCAACAGGGTGAAGCCTATAGAGCTCCCAGACCTTCCAATGACATTTCCTGTAGCACCACCTTGCTACAGGCCTTACAGTGTCCATAGAGTTTTTCCTAGCCTAGGAAGATAGTTTAATAACATATAAAAAGGCCCTTAATAGTGCCAGAATCACATGTTATTGATAACTGATAGAGGAAAATTAGAACAACCCCAGGTTTCTTTTCAGCACTGTAGCCAGGCTGGCAAAGAGCTTCAGTACTGTTGAGCTTAACATTCCCTTAGATCTCAGCAGTAATGACTTCATGAGTTTCTTTACAAGTAAAATCACAACTATTAGAGAAAAAATTGGTCGGACCACTCCCACAGCTCTCGCAGATGTGCCATCTACTACAATGTCTTTAGAAACATCTGTAAGACCTCTTTTATTCTTGGACTACTTCTCCGGCTTCTCTCCCGCAGATCTCTGAACTGACCTCAACAATTACGTCATCTAAATCATCAAAATGTCTCTTAGACCCCATCCCGACCAGGCTGCTCAGACATTTTACCCTTAATCAATGCATCCATATTAGATCTGATTAACCTCTCTCTATTAACAGGCAATGTTCCACAGGCTTTTAAGGTTGCTGGAATGAAACCTCTGCTCAAAAAGCCTATTCTGGACCCAGGTGTTCTTGCTAATTATAGAGCAATATCCAATCTCCCTGTTGGGCAGCACAGCAGCGTGGTGGTTAGCACTGTCACTTCACAGCAAGAAGGTTCTGGGTTCGCGCCACAACTGACACGGTGCCTTTCTGTGCGGAGTTTGCATGTTCTCCCTGTGCTGCGTGGGTTCTCTCCGGGTGCTCCGGCCTTCTCCCACAGTCCACAGACATGCAGCTTAGGTTAATTGGAGACTCTAAATTGCCCCCAGGAGAGATTGTGTATCTAGCCACAGGGGTTTCACGTCAATTCTGTGCCGGTCCCAAGCCCAGATAAATAGAGAGGGTTGTGTCAAGAAGGGCATCTTGTGTAAAACCGTGCCAAATTACTCATGCGAATTGAAGTCGCTGTGACGACAGGCCCCTAACAGGAACAGCTGAAAGTAGAGTAGTAGATCCAATCTCCCCTTTATTTATAAAATCTTTGAACAAAAGCTGCTGCAAAGCAGTTATAAGACCATCTGCACAAGAATGATTTGTTTGAGAAATTTTCAGTCAGGATTTAGTTCATCATTGTACAGAAACTGCATTGGTGAACATCACCAACCATCTCCACCTAGCCTCAAACAAAGGACTCATCTCTATACTTGTCCTCTTAGATCTCAGTGCTTTTAAAATGTTATTGGGATTAAAGGAACAGCACTAAGTTGGTTCAAATGCTATTTATCAGAAAGATTCCAATTTGTTCATGTTAATGTCCATGCAGACTAAAGTTAGTCATGGTGTTCCACAGGCCTCTGTGTTGGATTCAATTCTGTTCACTTTATATATACTGTACTCCCTTTAGACAATATTATCAGGAAACACAACATAAATTTCCATTGCTATGCAGATGATAAATATATTAAGTTAAGTAATATATGAAGTTATTGTACTTGGGTCTGAAAACCTTAGAAATAAGCTGTCTAAATGATATAGTTGCTCTAGCTGACATAGCCTTGGCCTCCAATACTGCTGTGAGGAACC
>NW_018128965.1:0-5554 GCF_001952655.1 Monopterus albus
ACTGGAGCTACTGTGCCACTCGGAGAATTAGCTTCAACTGGCCTCTCTGACTTGCTTGAACTGGCTGAAGGAGACAGAAAACACTTGTACTTTTCCAAAAAAGCATGTGCAATCAGCAAGAAAACACTCAGCTTTTTTTTTATCTGGCTTCAACTGTATTTCTTATCAAAGAGGTACAGGTACTGATTTGTGTTTTAGCTTTCCCAACAGCAAAAGAAGCTTGCTTCAAAAATAGTCCTAAAGCATCCCTTTGTGGGGGAGCACTGTCACTGTCCCGAAACATCCCCTTTTTTTGCATCTGCAGGACCCAAGTAATGAACCTATCTCTTGCAGTGTCCTGCTCATCTCTAGGAACCGTATTTAACCATTTAAACAAAAGTTTGTAGAGCACTGACCCCAAAGAATCAGGCTCGCTCATTTTTCACTCTTGAACAACGTTTGCAGACATATTGAAAATTATGCACATGTGACTGGTGTTTCAGCTAGAATAGTCCGTCGCCCAGAACTGACTGATCCGTCGGGAGGCTTCTACACCAGCTAGTTTGGTGTGCCCGATCGCTGGGGGTTCTCCCAATCAACAGCTCTGTTTTAATTACACTGAATACGCTGTCACCCTAAATTCTATAACACAATTTCCCATAGGCTATGCCCAGCACCCGGAACCAAAGACAGCTCTGCCCGAGGCACATTGTTTCACACCAAATTCTCCCATTAGCACTTGTTGCTATGGGATACACATGTGACAGTGTTCAACAGCCTTCGTGCAGAAAATCCACCCACACAAGTATTGAAAATAAAAAATATTTCCCTAGTGCCCTCATTAATCATTTAACAGTTAGTAGTGATTGTCTTATAAATATTTAGACATTCAGGAATGTGCTCGGCTGGGAGGAATTTCCCCCTGCTACTTCCGCCTCTCAACAAGCCAGTCTTCCCATCGGAGCAAAAAATCCTAATACTTTAGGAGACAACCGTCAAAATTTGTGGTTATCCACTTATTAACATAGATTTTGCGTCTCTGATAGTCATCAGTTTCAGTGACTAGGGCACTTATTTTTCTATCCCTCAAATGAGACTATGTGCTTTATAACCTCTACGTGTGGCAAAAAAACAGCGCCAGCACATTTCAAAATAAAAGTGTTTTCCTACCCGTACTGTAATCATTCAGTTTTTAGATCGGGAATTTACAGTCCACACAGATCAACAAAATTTTGTAAAGTCCAATATGCAGGAATTCTGTACAAAAGGCTCCTGCTCACCTGTTATTATTGCCGGCAAATGTTGATCAGTGATGTTGTTACGTGGTGCGTAACTAAAACAATCATTCAGACATAAATCTAACACAAGATTAATACAAGAAAAATGGGTGTCATGATACCCTTTGCAGAATCAACATTTTATTCTCCAACCTTGAAACAGAGCAGACTACAGCAGACTTTGAATCTTACTAAACTGCATTACTAACACGTTAAAGTCTAGCACATTAATGTCTAATAATTATCTGACTAATTTATTAATTTCTAACAACACCTTCCAGCTGTTTAGTGACATTTGATGAACAAATGTATTTTCTGGCTTAATGCTCTGATGTTTGCCTTCCGATGGTGACCGAGGTTACTTGTGCTCTCATGTGTTTGTTGTTTTTCTTTGTTTTTATTGTCTTGTGCAACTCATCCCGGGTTACTTTTACCACAGAAGAACTGTTAAATATCGGACAACTCACAACAAACTACCTTCCTCTGATTTTTGTGAACGAAGACTGCTGTATGGACATTCTGATCGGAGGCGCAGCAGTAATATACGGGACCTGGAAAAAACGCCGCCGTTTAACGCGGTTTAACAAAGCAGTGAGGTTACGATGGAGGGGAACTCGGACCCAACTACCATCTATTCACCTGGCTAATCCTTGTTCCCTGGTCAACAAAATGGATAAAATTCTTCTCGTCAACAGGACTAACTTTGACTTTGCACGCTCTGCTGCTTTGTGCTTCACAGAGACCTGGCTGAGTGACTCCATCGCGGACAGCACGATTCAAGTACCGGGCTTCCAGGTGTTCAGAGCAGATCGTGTAAAGGAGCTGTTCGGGAAAATGAGAGGAGGTGGAATCTGCTTCTACATAAATGAAGATTGGTGCACAGATGTCACAGTGCTACAGAGGACATGTACCGCAGACCTAGTCTCTTGTTATCAACTGCAAACCCTTTTACTCTCCCCGTGAATTTAACAGTTTCATGCTAATGGGAGTGCAAGTAACACCACAGGCCCACGCTGGCGCACTACAGCTCCTGGCAGAACAGATAACGAGCCTGGAGGCTCTCCACTCATTGTTCTAGGGGACTTTAACAAAGCAAATCTCACCCACCAACTGCCAAAATACAGACAGTACATTACCTGTCCCACCAGGGACAAAATCACACTGGACCACTGCTACACAACAATAAAAAACGCCTATCGTTCTGTCCCTCGCGCAGCACTCGGACTCTCTGATCACTGTATGGCCTAAAAAAAGGATAAAAATATCTGTTTTTGACTTGTTTCACTCTTTGACTTTGTCGTGGCTAGAGTGTGATGCCGACTAAATAAATTCAGACAAATCATCCCAATTTAAATGACCATTTAATATTACAATTATTCTGAACAGAGTAGTAGTGAAACATATAATCTGATAGGGAACAGAGAACGGAGACCAGAGTCACTCCTCTTGCCGTGAGATAGATAAAGTATTAAATAAGAAGATTGTCGAAAGCGCCAGTCAGTCTCTCAGTCTCCCCACGGCCGGGTCCCCAAAAAGCACACGGTTTACTGTCCCAGTAGCATTCTCTCTCTGTCTCTCTCGTCCTAACTAACCCTTCAGGCTCACTCTTTTATCCACAGCCTTCCTTAGGCTGTTACGTCAATTTCTGAACTTAGCTTCCTGTCTCCAGTTTTGGGAGACAACACCCTGAGATGTACTTCAAAAACAGGAAACATCTTGACCAACTTATATAAGCTCATTGTTCAGCTCACATGAACTTAATGAACCCATAACCACTCAGCTCTCCCTTACACAACTAGTACAAATAATATCTATATATGAAGTACATACTGTTACCTCTAGAACCTTGTATGTGAAAATACATCAGTCAAAATGGATGTGACAGCATCTGTGACTGTTTCACTGAGGCCACCTCTCACTCTCTCTCTCTTTTTGGTAAAGTATATTAATATGTTTAATGACATTGAGCTCATCATGCATATTAATAATTCTGAAGAAGAAGGAAGTCGGGTGGGTCCTAACATCTTGATTTCAGTCATCTGCTGACTGGTGACAGTGAAGCGGCGTCTTTAACACCAACGTCCTAGTGTGTCCTATGTGTCTAGATACAGAAAAAGTCAACAGAAAGTTTTGATGCAATGAGAATATTGTTGAAGAGGCCAAGATGGTCCAGTAGTGAAGAAGTTGTGGCTGCAGGAGTTCACACCTTCCAGCTGTTTAGTAACATTTAATGAACAAATGTATTTTCTGGCTTAATGTCTCTGAAAATGAAATCATCCTGAGTCTGAGTTGGTTCATCTGAAGCTGTTCCTGACCAGTGTGAACTGCTGACACTTGGTGAACTTAATCTCCACTTCAGATGTTTAAAAAATGAGGGTCATGGTTGTAGAGCCATGGTTTCTCAAAGAGACTGGCTCCACACGCACCAGTTTGCAGGCCTCCAAGTAAACTTTTTCTGTAGCCATCTCCTTGTTGCTCTCCTCTTTTTGTGGAAATGAGTAAACCTGCAGTAATTCCACCATATGCTTCCTTTCCATGTAGTAAATGATCTACAACAACAGCTGTCCCAACAAGCCATTTAACTACATTGTTATTAGAAATGAGGAGTATTTTATGTACAGTACAGTATATTACATTTACACTTACCATCCAATTCTAAGTCTGTGTCAAACTCATCCTTCAAATCTTGGTGTTGAGTTGGGTATGGATAGTTAAGGAGAGAGATTCTAACGATAGTGTTGACATTGCAGGCTGTCGTCTGAGCTCTCTTATAACCAATACTCAGCTTTTCACTCCGTTTAGTAAAACATGGGTCACATGTTAAACGTGATGCACCTGCAGACTGAATCATTAGCACTACAAGTCTAAAATGATGCATCGATCGGTCACATCTGACATGTTAAGTCGAGCACCGCTGACAAAGGAGTACAGTTTTTTAAGACAGTGAAATGTGGTCTCTCTCTCTCTCTATCACTCTCTTTGTTAAAGTATATTAATATGTTTAATGACACTGAGCTCATCGTGCATATTAATAGTTTTGAAGAAGAAGGAAGTCTGGTGGGTCTTAACGTCCTGACTTCAGTCGTCTTCTGACTGGTGACAGTGAAGCGGCGTCTTTAGCTCCAACGTCCTTCTTTATTATCAGTAGAACGGTGTAGTGACGTGACTGATTTTCTCCCTGTGTCCATGATTTACCTGCTGACGTGTTTTATTGCCTCTGAAGTCACACAGACAGATGAGAGGAGCAGCTATGAGTTCAACAGCAGCAGCCAGTGGGTTTGTCGTCTTCCTTCTCTCTGTGTCAGGTACTGTAGATCTACAGTTGCGTTCACTGGATGGAAACAGAGGAATGTGGGGAAATGTGGGACTGGTAAATATATGGTGAAGCTCAGTTGGTTGGACTGTGTGTGGAAATAAGTGGAGGAGAGTTTTCTTACTGGGACATTTATTACACTTACTCACAGCAGCCTGAATTAGATTAAGACAATAAAGGAAGTACTTTGACAGATCAGCACTTGTCTAAGTTTGCTCTGTACCAGGAACATTATGGATGAAGAACAATGGATTTCTAGATGAACAGTGACTGAACAGTTCCTCACACAGTCCATGAATAAACCCTGAGAGCTCCAGCAGCTCTGAACTGTGTCGTAGACTTGTCGTTTCTGTCTGTGGCTGCTTTTGTCTCAGTGAAGTCACAGTTTGGGAGGAGTGCTGCTGTCACACAGTGGCCTCAAGCTTTGTTTTGTTCATCATAGACAGTATCTGGATTAAAACCTGCTGTGTTTTATGTTTTGTTTTGTTAGTGTTTGACCTCACTGTGATGTTTCCGTGCTCTCTGTAGTTAACAGGAGTGAACATTTGTCTTATCTCCAGAGAACATCTGCTGTGAATAGTTGCCCTCAGCTCACTGTTCTGCATTTGTCTGTGGTTTTCACACTTCTCTCAGCAGCAGCCTGACCACAGTGGAAACTTAACAAGAACAGCACAGACTCTCTGATGGTCACTTTTTATCTTCTTGTTCTGCTCAGTAAAACTGGATTGAAGTTCACAGACCCACTGCTTCTTAAGTTATTGGACCTTCATCCCCAATCTGGCTAAAACTGATGAGGGTGCAGGAACACAAGCCTTTGGACTGTGTCTAACTCAGTATTTATTCTTCAGACAGCAGCTGTTTCCTTCTATGAGCTCAGCAACAGAGAGAGAGTTTAAATACTGAGCCACAGCACAGGAAGTAGTGACATTTCAGGGAAAATGACCCAAGTTGAATGTACAGTCATTAGTCCAGGGTCATTTGTCCC
>NW_018128966.1:0-5057 GCF_001952655.1 Monopterus albus
TGGGTTGCTCCCTTTTCCAGACACACATACAGGCTGCTGGGAAGTGAAGTCCCTCACCACACACAGCCTAATACATTTATAAGTTTTGGGCTAACCCCTTACCCAGATGAAGTCAGTCCAAAGACTCCATCTTTTATCAAGTGCTCCACATGCTTTGAAGAGCTGCGTTTCCACCTAGTCATAACAAAATCAAGAATTTCAATGTGTGTGTATTGTAATGGTTCTGATGTCTAGCCTCTAGTTATATGGTTCTAATGTTTTACATCCTGTTATATGGTTCTACATGTTATTGCCTGAAAGAATGTGAGAGGGGGCGCTGTGAGGGGTGTGGGAGGAGAGAGCGAGGAAGAGCAGGCAGTTGTTGATGTTGTTATCACTGAAGGACCCACGAACCACCAGGACTGCGTTTGGAGGCGGGCTCCGTTTAATCTGACAATAAGAAATGAACAATCAGCACCTAGCATGTGCCGCCGGACTTATTTCCCCAGTTTTCAACGCCATACTCTAAGTATGGTAGAATCAATGAGGAATACAAAATGCGTAGTGCTTTCCCATCCAAAATATATCTAACCCTTGCCAATATCGATATATTTTCCATTAATAATTCATGATTGATTGTGTCAAAGGCTTTTTTTAGGTCAATAAATATCCCCATCGTGTATTTCTTCTCTTTAAATCTTTAAAAGATTTAATACAGAAATCACAGAGAGTGTATAAAGCTGTAGTCTAAATAACCTTGACAGCTGGAGTAAGAGTGACCGGTGGACTTCTGCGCTGTGTTGTATAGGGTGCGTGTGTGGTGGCTGAAGGACACACGAAACACCAGGACCGCGTTTGGAGGTGCACTCCGTTTAATCTGACAACATGAAATAAACAATCAGCACCTAGCATGTGCTGCCGGACCTCAAGACCAATCTCTTCCCAGTGGAACATATCAAAAGGGAAGAGGGTATGACACAACACTGTATTTATATGACAAATGATCACCTGGTCATCAGGTCAGCTGACAAGTTCACCTGGATGTGTATTTGTTGTGGGCCTGACATTTTTTTTTTCCACATAAATGGGTTTGGATTATGACATGGACCAGTTGCATCTTGAGATTTTCATGTAACTGTCCATGTTCATGCACTACTCAAGATTTACATTGTAAAAAAAATAAATAATCAGACCTTGGTATGGATAAACAGTAATTAAACCTAATAAACAACTTTGTGGAATTATATGTTATAACATAGGGACCGGTTACATTCACCCCCCTAGAATTACACAAAATTACAAAACCATCCAGCGAAGCACCTGCAAATGACATATTATACTGGTCAAAAATGAATATATGACCACATAAACGTGGACAAGGCTGGAATGAGAAGTCATCTGCTCAAAGACTGAGAGGCCATGGAAACCAGCTAGACAAATCGTGATGTCTTTTACATCACACGAAATGACCATTTACGATATGCACAAAAACATGGACACACTGTCCAAATGAGTAACAGCAAGTAAAAGAAAAAAACATCACAATCTGCGACTACTTCTGCGTTACAAGAGGAACAAAGAAACAATGAAAAAATCAGATAACAATAACTGGAGACTGAACTTTAAAACATGAGAAGGGCACAAAAACCGATGCAACAGTACTATGCATAATTACAGTTCACAGCGTTCAGTGAGGAGCACAGATCAAAGAGTAGTCCACAACCCTGAGTTCTTGACATGAACATGAACTGGCGTTACTAGCAGGACAACATATGATAATCTGGCGACGAGGACGCACCAATGCTGACCCTACATACTGCTTCGATAATTGAGAGCAGGTGGGCCTCATCGCCTGGAATGCACCCTCACCTGTGCGGGGGCAGAGCTGCTGGAACTACCTGTGCCTGCTACTGAGGTACAGGGGGCTTCCCGGGTCACGGATGTAACACCCATCCAGAAGGGCAAGTTTATCCCACTGCTTCAGTATCCTCAAAGCCGGCAGACTCTCATTGCCCCGCTCATGCCTGGAAGGTCTGTCCTTCTGGCATACATAGAAGGCAACCCCGGAGATCACAGGATCAGGTTTCTGGTGAGAAAGGAGCTCAGTTTCGGACAACACAGATGAAACACCCCAGTCAGGCACAGCGACTGTAGCCAGATGGTCGGCAAGGGAAGCAGCATGATGCCTGGGTGCAACATCCCAGTCACTGTGCCAGTCATCATCCCCTCCCAGTCTTGGATGGTAAACATGTCAGTATGGTCACGTCTGAAAAATGGTGGAGCTTTGGCCTCTGATTGTACCACGACTTTCAGCTGGGATGACTCAAGCCAACTGGGAGACACACTTTCAGCAGGTGGTGGCGGCAGGTGGTGGCAAAAGCGACTGGTCTCGCCCTCTTCTCACCAGCAGGTACCTGTGGCTCATGAGGTAGGGCAGTCGTCTCCTGACCAGCAAATTGGTGGTTCGACTCCCGGTCTCTCCGCATGCCTAAGTGTCTCTGAGCAAGACACCGAACCCCGAATTGCTCCCAGTGGCTTGACTAGCGCCGGTGCATGGCAGATGGTGTATGATCTTCTGTAAAGCGCTTTGGCCAGTGCAACACACTGTGAGAAAGCGCTATATAAAATACAGTCCATTTACCATTTACCTGAGACAGAACGGCTCCCAACCCATCGGTGGAAGCATCAGTGGAGAGAATAAAGGGCCTATCAAAGTCTGGGTGTGCCAACACTGCACAACTGAGGAGCGTATTCTTCAACTCCTCAAAGGCTCTCTCACACTCGGTGGTCCAATCCTGAGTTGTTAACTGCCTGTATGTACCAGGCCTCCTGCGTCCATTGCAGCCCTTTTGTCTCCTCCTCTGACCAGCTGTCAAAGCATAAAGTGGCTTAGCAATGTGGGAACATGCCAGGATGAAGTGTTGGTAGAACAGCACCATCCCAAGAAAAGATCTGACCTTTTGTTGGGATGGGGTGCAGCCATCAGCATCCATCAGATCCTCCTTTCTGAATGCAGAGATGACCTTCACTTTCTCCGGGCCAACAAAGACACCGGTTGCATCCATGACATGTCCAAGAAAGCTCACAGACTGCCTGAGGAAGTGACACTTCTTCTGCGAAAGCTTCAGGTTACTGGACCTCAACCAGGAGAAGACGACTCTCAGGCGGTTCAATGACTCCTCTTCACAAGGTGCGAACACCAACAGGTCATCCAGGTAGCAGAGAAGGCTGGAGAAGTTTAAATCGCCAAATATGTTCAACATCATCCGCATGAAGAACGCAGGACTGTTGCAAAGCCCTTGGGTGAGACGATTGTATTCATTTAGACCAAGGGGTGTTGTGAAGGCCGTATAATGTCTGTCAGACTCATGAAGAGGGATGCTGTAAAACCCTGAAGTCAGATCCATAGTGCTGAAGAAGACATTTCCGCCAAGGGCACCAAGACAGTCAGCCTGGTCGGGCAGTGAGTGGGCGTCCTTAACTGTTCAAGCGTTAAGCCAGCAGAAGTCAGTACATATCCGTAAATTGCCAGACTTCTTCCACACAACACCAGGGGCAAGGCAGATTCACTGATGGACTTACTGATTATGCCTTTCATCTCCATCTCAGACAGGACTTCTCTCAGCTTCTGACAGTATGCTAGGGGCACTCGGCAGAAAGGTAACCGGAAGGGGCGGTCATCAGTGAGGTGAATCCGATGGACAAACTCCTCTGCCTCCCCACGGTCCAACTTGTCTCTGGAGAACACATCCTGAAAGCTCATAACTAGGTCAGCCAGCCTCCTCTTCCACTCATCAGAAACTTCACAACCCTCTATGTCGACATCACCAAGGCCACACCCCTTCAGGAGCTGCACTGGATCTGGTGAATCACCAGGCAAATGAGGTGGAGTAAGAGACTGGTCAGCCTCAGTCTGACATAGACCTTGTGTGATAGGAAAATCTTCAACAGCTACACAGGGGAACACATCGGCCAGTTTAGCATTGCACCGCAGCGTGACAGGGTCTTGCGTGGGATTAAGGATCTTCACTGGGATCCAACGATCCCCCCCACATAGGTGTGATGACCTGCCCAACCATGATGTTCTTCGGTGTGGAGCGAGCAGATATGGGCTCCACAATGACGGTGCTCCCATGTGACACAGGGACAGAAGGTGGCAGTTCACCCCACACAATGTATTCTTTTTGTGGCAGTAGTGTGAGAGCATGTTGAAGCCTCACTGTCCCTACCTTTTCAGGCACTTCTGGACCCGTCCACCGGGAGGCACAGCTCAGCAACTGGAGAAACGCTTCACATTCCAGGTCAGACATGTGAGAAGCAAGTAGCTCCCAGTATTTCTCATCAGACTTCATTTTCTGGATCATTGGTCGGAGCACATTTGTGCCAACAATGAGCTCATCCCTCTGTCCAGGAACCAGAAAAGCCGGTACTTGAAATCTGAACCCATAAAGTTCAATGTTCAGTTCATAAATGCACTTAGGTTAGGTAATTAGACCACCACAGCCGACGAGGACCACTCTCTCCGGAACAGGTTGAGGGTTCAAGGTATACACTTCACTGAGTGTACAAGACATACTGCCTGAGTCTAGCATCCCTCTCAAAGACGTTTTGTCATTAATTGACACAGGAGCATAAAACAGTTCACTAGCTCCTTCAACTCTTTGTGACCCGACCAATATGACTGTCTTGTCTTCAGAGAAGCCCCTACAGCAGTTAACATACACAAAATGTGGATCAGAAGGATTGTTGAGGGTGTTATTAACACTGCCCATGCTGCCCCTCTCATCGCACGGGCTGACTAGTTTAAACCAACATCAGCAGAAGCGGTGGAGGGCGTGGGTCTGGCTGTCTGTCTGCATTCACGTTTCACATGTCCAGGACCAAAGCAGTTAAGGCACAGCCTGAACAGTCTACAGTGTGAATAAGTGGAATGTTCACTGGAACTGCAAACCTGACATGCAGGATGCCTCCGGGCGCTGTGAGACCTGAGAACGGCCTGTTCTCTGCTGACCAGTCGTTAGTGAGGCAGTGCCCAGGGAGAGGACCTTACCGAACATGGCCACCATCTGCTGAGCCGC
>NW_018128966.1:5085-5547 GCF_001952655.1 Monopterus albus
GTGCGCTGCCGAAGGTGGAGAAACTGTGTGTGCATGAGGCAGAGAGTGCGGAAGTGCGGCTGGAGAGGGCGGCTGACCCACTGCTGTGAATGAAGGCTGAGGCCACTCAGGGTTGACACTGGATGGCAGAGGTGACATATAAGAGCGCATCTGCTCACATGACACTGGGACAGCTGATGGAGGACAGGGAAACTGGAAAACAGGAGCTTGCGATGTCATAGCACTGTTCACTGCATGTGCATTAGCTGCTATACCCTTCATTTTCCTCACATAGCTCTACAGGCAGCTCTGGACCTCAGCCGCTGTCCACTCTTCAGGAGCCTTCATTTGAAATGACGGAGAGTGTTGGGTCAGGAAAGTGGCTAACAAACATCATGACAACCTTAGCATTCGGATCCTCCACACATTTACCACGACCCTCAAGGCATTCATCAGCAGCGTCAATAGACTTGTTAAGGCAGA
>NW_018128967.1:0-1052 GCF_001952655.1 Monopterus albus
ACTGGGACCGACACACTTCCCCAGAGGCGGCACTGGGACCGACACACTTCCCCAGAGGCGACACTGGGACCGACACACTTCCCCCGAGGCTGAGAGCAATGCACTTGTAACGGGCGCTGCCATGTGTGACACTCCTGTCCGTAGAATCTCATATACTCTGCGTTGTGTGTATGTGACCGGGCCAATATACAGGCCTAGGCAACTCAGACCATAGGAACTTTTAGTAGTCCCCCAAGAATAACACCCCTCCTGTTTTCAGAGGTCAAATTCATGCAAACTTCCCCAGTACTGAGCTGCTACCCCCAGACAGATCTGAAAACACGGAGACACTGGAGTTACTCACAAATAAAACTGAGTCTTAACAGTGGAAATATTTTAAGGAACCTAACCCCAGAAGCTAAAATGCTACCTATGAGAAGAAGTTTCCCCCCTACTACTACTGAAGGCCAACAATGCCCCTAACGACTGAGTCATTTTAGCTCAGTATTGGCTAACACAGTAAATGTTGACCAGTGACTCAGTGAACACATAGGGTGATATGTAACTACTTATACATAAATGTGAGTTAAAAGTATGTAGACTTATGTGTGCTATAAAATAAAAAACCTTAACTAATCCTATTCATATGCGCATAAAAATAAAAATAAAAATCATTGTAACAAATCCCACCTTTTACACCTTTTAAGGTGTAAACCAATGTGACCTAATTATAAGCAAAACAGCAATTAATTATAAGAGTATTTACTAGTGACTCAAACTCATAACAGTTTCATAAGACATAAATGTGAAAACATAGTAAAACTTATCCTCTGCAAAAAATTTTTTACAGTGGTATATATACAGTCAGGGAAAAAATGATTTGAACCCCAGCTGATTTAGTAAGTTTGCTCACTAACAAATAAATGATCAGTCTACAATGTCAATGGTAGGTTTATGTGAACAGTGAGAGACACAACAATAACAAAAAAAATCCAGAAAAATACATTACAAAAAAAGTTAGACATTAATTTGCATTTTCATGAATGAAATAAGTATTTGATCCCTTTGCAAAA
>NW_018128967.1:1288-4790 GCF_001952655.1 Monopterus albus
CATGCAAGATCTCACCTCGTGGAGTTTCAATGATAATGAGAACGGTGAGGAATCAGCCCAGAACTACTCGGGAGGAACTTGTCAATGATCTCAAGGCAGCTGGGACCATAGTCACCAAAAAAACAGTTGGTAACACACTACGCCGTGAAGGACTGAAATTCTGCTGTGCCCTCAAGGTCCCCCTGCTCAAGAAAGCACATCTACTGGCTCGTTTGAGGTTTGCCACTGAACATCTGAGTGAGTCAGAGGAAGACTGGGGGAAAGTGTTGTGGTCAGATGAGACCAAAATCGAGTTCTTTGGCATCAACTCAACTCGCCGTGTTTGGAGGAGGAGGAATGCTGCCTATGACTCCAAAAACACCGTCCCCACCATCAAATATGGAGGAGTCTCCAGACCTTAATCCCATAGAAAGTCTGTGGAGGGAGCTGAAGGTTCGAGTTGCCAAACATCAGCCATGAAACATTAATGACTTGGAGAGGATCTGCAAAGAGGAGTGGGTCAAAATCCCTCCTGAGATGTGTGTAAATATACCAATGCTAAATTCCAAGTTAACAAGTATAATGAAAAACAAGTTTACTCTTTTTTATTTATCTACTAGTCCTTTGAAGAACTACTGTCCACGCCTAAGAATATAGGTGTATGTGTGTGCGTGCGTGTATCTCAAGAAATCCCTCTCACTCAGCAAAAAGAAGAAAAGGGGAGTAGAGATAACGTTGCCAAGGGGAAACCGTGGTCTAGAATCATCCTGTATTATAAAAATTTTCCTTCAACTCAAATATATTATTGCTATAAAGACACCCATCAACCTAAACCGCATGTCTTAGGACTGTGGGAGGAAGCCGAAGTGAACCCACGCAAGCATGAGGAGATAAGAGTATGGAAACTCCACACAGAACCCACAACCTCCTTGCTGTCAGGCAACAGCACTAACCACTGTGCCACCATGCTGCCCTTATCTTTTTTTTTTTTTGTGAAATGCTAATAACTCAGCCCTGTCCTGATGTCATTTATGTATTGCTATGGATAGAAGTATGTGTATATTTTCTGTGTATTTCTCCCTTACATGCTCATGTCCATGTCACCCACTTTAAACACACAAAATAGCCTGTTCCCCCACTTATTATACCTCAATGAGAGGGGTAGCTTGTCTACACAACGCCAATGCCCATAAATTAACTCACTCACACACGCTCACAGCTTTAGTTCAATGAAAAGAGGGAAAGATCTTCTACACAACACCAAAAGCACATAGTTAACCTGTCCACACACACTCAGACAATTTCCAGCACAGTAAAATAGGAACTCCTCTAACACACAGTCAAAAGTACCTATGATAACACACACAGACAGACTTTAACACAAAAATGGGTAGTTTTTTCTAATATAATGCCGATTCTCAGTAATTTCCTGGCAGTCACTTCAAGAAGTACAGATGACAGTTACTCATCTGTCACAGACTCTTGAAGTGCGCCACATATCATACCCAGACCTATAACAAAACAGATTTGCGCCTGCAGCTGGAGTATCTAGTTCTGTCAGGATGTTTACATGGTCCTTTTTATGCTTTTAGTCTTTTTAGATTTACTCCTGCCCATTTGCGCTTTTGTAAATCTCTCATAATTTATACTCGCTCACATCGCATTATCTTTTTCCGGGTCTCTGCATGTATCAATTTTACTTGCTCATGCCCATTTGCACTATTGCAAGATCAGAATTTAATTTTGATTCGTTAATGACTTTATGAGTGAAATTATTAATGTTCAACAATTTTAACAAAGTGTTTATCCTGAAACAAACAGATTTGCGCCTGCAGCTGGAGTATCTAGTTCTGTCAGGATGTTTACATGGTCCTTTTTATGCTTTTAGTCTTTTTAGATTTACTCCTGCCCATTTGCGCTTTTGTAAATCTCTCATAATTTATACTCGCTCACATCGCATTATCTTTTTCCGGGTCTCTGCATGTATCAATTTTACTTGCTCATGCCCATTTGCACTATTGCAAGATCAGAATTTAATTTTGATTCGTTAATGACTTTATGAGTGAAATTATTAATGTTCAACAATTTTAACAAAGTGTTTATCCTGAAACTTCCATACCTCTCTCCCACCCACTTAATTTAGATTTTTCAATATGCAGATCTTTGGATAAAATCAACAGGTGTCTGCTTACATTTTTTTAGTAGACCAGTCTTGTGGGTGGTAGGAGGTTGGGAGTGCAGGCTGGCCCCGCTGGAAATCTCCAGTCCTGAGCTGCTGATCCAATTATGATTCAATTTGTTCCTCTCTCCTCTCTTTTCAAAATCACGTCGGGGTCACCAAATTTGTGAGGCGTGTTCTTTTATTTGAGAAGAGAAGACTAGTAAACAGATATTCCACAGTGTGTAATTTATTATACATTAACATATCAAAATAAGCATGTGCACATGGATCTTCACTATTTAGGAAAAAAGGAAAAGACTACTCTCAACTTATCGGTATACAATATTTATATCAAAAGGTGCTACTATCTGATTGGTCAAAAACTGTTGAGGAGGAGCTGTGGTTTAGACTTTGCTCCCCCGTTGTTGGTCCTTCGGTCCGTCCATCCTCCTACGTCCTTTCTGCTCCAATCGTAGACGACAGCACCCTAGGAAGGGGAGGAATACTTATACTGAATTAATTTCTGCATAGACACTTACTTCTTCCTTTGTTTTTAACTAACTGCTCTGTATTAGGCATTGCTTTCCGGTACCAATTAAAACTACTCTGACTATGTGTGTAATGGTTCTACCTTTGAAGTTTTCTTCTCTTCCTGGCTTCAGATCTAATCTCTGTTTACTAACCTTGGTGTCCCAGTGAACCCTAATTCCCCTGGGCTCATCTGCCAGGTGGTGATCGTAAATTCACTGTGGACCCTCTTTGCCAAAGCTGTAAATCTAATGAGATTCAGTGAACAAGTCCTTTTGATGTTAAACAGTGCTCCATTTGGCTAACACATTAAATGTTGACCAGTGATTCAGTGAACACATAGGGTGATATGTAACTACATAACCATAACTGTGAGATAAAAGTATGTAGACTTATGTGTGCTATAAAATAAAAACCTTAACTAATCTTATTCATATGTACGTAAAAATAAAAATCTCCCTAACACTATCTGAGACAGAGGCGGAAGAATGGCGGATGAAGGTCACAGCCGCTTTGGCCAGTGTCAAACTCCCACCCCCGAACCTTACCCCCAAGGAAAGGAGGGCTTTAGCTGCACTAGAGAAGGATGAAACCATCACAATCCTTCCAGCAGACAAAGGCAGGTGCATAGTAGTCCTAAACTCAGCTGACTATCAGACCAGAGTTTCCGACCTCCTCAGTGACCCCGGGGAGGCCATCCCTTGCATTTATGGCCTACTCAAAATACACAAGGAAGGAGCCCCACTCAGACCCATTGTCAGCAGCATCAACTCTGTGACTTACAACATAGCCAAGCACGTGGCCACCATCCTGGCTCCTTTGGTGGGAAACACA
>NW_018128967.1:4837-5530 GCF_001952655.1 Monopterus albus
AGACCATGGTCTCATATGATGTCACATCCTTATTCACTTGCATCCCCACCACAGAGGCTGTCAGGGCGGTGAAGAAGAGACTGCTGAAGGATGACACGCTAAACAACAGGACTAACCTCACCCCAGACCATGTATGCACTCTGCTGGAACTCTGTTTAAACACTACCTACTTCCAGTTTAGGGGGCTGTAATAGCCCAGTTCTTTAATTGAACAGATCTGAATGAAGACGGAGTCTGACTTGTTTGATTTTAGTGCTGGTTTAGTTAAAGAAAAACCACAAATAAAAGTTACAGAAAAACAACCCGGGTGGCTCCCTCCCTCAGACAAGCTGCTGGAGAAGAGAAACCCTGGAAACACAGAGCCTAATACATTTATAAGATTTTGGGCTAACCCCTTACACAGACAGATGTAAAAACATCACGAGTTGGAGATAGTCTGACGTCTCCTTTTCGTATCTTATGCTCCGCATGCATCGAGCACTAGTCATAACAAAGTGAAGAATTCCATGTGTGTGTGTTGTTGTTTACGTGGTGTGTAACTAAAACATACATTTAGACATAATTCTTACACAAGATTAAATCAAGAAAACAACTAGTGTCAAGGTACACTTTTCAGAATCAACATTATCTTCTAACCTTAAAGCAGAGCAGACTTTGAGTCTTTCCAACTGCATTAATAACACATTAAAGTCT
>NW_018128968.1:0-811 GCF_001952655.1 Monopterus albus
TCCTGATTGGTGTGACACCACACATAACCTTACTAGATGGGCTAATGCTACACATCTGACCTATGCGAGGTCTGATGTGTTCTGGTACTGTGGTGGTAATAGATTACTTAATAATCTCCCTCCTGATTGGTCTGGTACCTGCACTATGATTTCACTTATAGTTTCAGTTACTATAGTTGAAGCAGCAGTCTCTGACATTGAGTTCACTAGAGATTTGGCTTTTGGCTTTCAGGAACAATTGGCAGCTACATCTATCATGTCATACCAGAACTGTTTGGCTCTAGATTTTGTTTTGGCCGAAAAGGGGGGTGTTTGTACTATGATTGGACAACAATGTTGCACATTCATTCCAATGAATACTGATCCTGATGGCTCAATTGCTAGGGCTCTGGCTGGCTTAAAAGTCTTCTCAGAAGAGATGACTGAACACTTTGGTATTGCTAATTATAATGAAGATTGGTTTACTAATACTTTTGGCAAGTGGAAAAATGTAGTGGTCTCTGCACTTACATCTTTGGTGGCAGCAGTCACACTGCTGACCTTGTGCAGATGCGGATGTATTCCCTGCATCAGGCATCTCTGTCTCAAGTGCATCACCACTGCCATTGATAGTAGGTATCCACAGCCCCCTGCCTATGAATTGATACAAACTCCAGCCCCTTGGGAATCCTATCCCCTGACCTCCCTCACTGAGCCCAGTGAGTGAGAGGTTGAAGAGCTCCATGGACCGGAGTGAAGACCGTGGATCCCACATAAAATGGTTAAGGGTTAATACATACTGATATATTCTTGCATACACGTAGGTGGTGTG
>NW_018128968.1:1187-3154 GCF_001952655.1 Monopterus albus
ACCCTTGAGGGAGTGGCTTTGGTGGGGGGCCTCTCACCTCCTTGAAACGCTAGGTAGCTTCAGTCGGGGGAAAATTGGTTTTGGTCGTGTCGAAAGGGGGAATTGTTAGGTATTTTTAGTCAGATAGATATTGGTCAGATACTTGTTGTATTAGAAATGTTTAGAGTAGACAGGATGTCTAGTTAGCCAGTCTCATGAATGCTGCAGGATGCTTATGGTCAAGAATAACTAGATAGAAAAGTTTGACTGTCAGCAGACAGAATGTTTAATATTGTTATTATGATGTGCATAACTGTAGCCATAGCCATAATATTTTCTTATGTTCAATGTTAGGACATGTCACTAGAGGTGAGGTCGTGTTAGAATGTACTTTAGTTACACACCACAACCAACAGACACACACACATTGATTTTTCCTCATATTTTGGCTACTGCTTTGGCCAGCTGCAAAGCTGACCCTGGGAGACACTGTGGCTTGGCGTCTCCTGTTAGTATGGGATTAGCCCGAGGTGATATAATGTATTAGGCCTGTTGGGTTCAGGGTCTTTCATCCTTCAGCTGCCTGCGTGCATGTTGGAGGTGCAAGATACCTGAGCGTGTAATGTTAATTTTTACCTGTGTTCATTGAATAAATCAGCACTGTTTTGAAGTTACTTGGACTGCCTCATCTCTCAGAGTTAGCATGGTAAAAAGAATCGGAATGCAACACCACCTATACTCAATCCTATTGCTTATGGGCTGATTCTGACTAAAATTCGTTCTAGAATGACATCTTTATGCATAATGGAAGGTTCTAAGTTTAAATTTGGACTGAAGATTTGATATATGCAACTATTGCATTTGGCAAAATTAATGATTGATTGTCCTGTTGTACCTCCTCTGTCAGGCTGTTGTAATGTTAATGTTAGAATTGCATTTTACTTGTTTTCACTTTTCATCAGCTCATTAAATGCAATATTGTTGGATTTATCATTACTGTTTTAGTAATGGTTATGTTTGTTTGTATAACTGGTTGTTGAACTCACCATCACATCCAAATAGGACGTTTCAGGTGAGATGCAGTCCTGTTCCTACATGTCTGTTAATTGATCTCCATTTATGATTTAATTAAGTGACAAACATCTATCAAAATATTAAAGGTATAAATGAATAGTAAGAAATCATCACTAAGGCAATAAGGAACATCATTATGCTAGAACTAAACTCAGGAGCCCGTCTGTCTTTGCTTATTGACAATACAACATGATGAATGTTGTGAAATAAAGCATAGTCTCACCGTTTTAACCTTACATCCTATGCTAATTTCAATAACAGTAAGTGTTCAGTAGTGGTGCACCAATTAGAGACCATAGCATTTGATTTTATTGGTTATCATTATTAAACATGGCACAGTGACAGTTTTTAAAATAAATGCAAAAAATTGCATTCTTATATGCTGAAACCAAATGTATGCTTGTTTTTTTCCAAAGACAGGTCAGTAGGTGTCCTCAGTAAGCTGTTCTTTGTTGAGGGAATAATCAAACTTAAAAAGAAACATATAAAGCAGGGAAAGTACCAAAAACAACATCTGTTATGATTTGTATTTTGACGAAACACTACCAGTCAAATATTTGGACACATTCCCATTCAATTTAATTGGAAAGTGGGCCCAAACATTTGACTAACAGTGTATACAATCACTACAGTGGTTAATGACTTTCACTGACAATGTTTTACTGGTTTATATAAATCTCACAGCATTCATCAAATGCCTCCAAGGCTGAATTAATGTCTTTAGTAAATTCCTTTTCCAATGTTCTTTCATTAAGGCTTACAATGTAACAGCAGGATAGGATTCAGGGACAGTTTGTTTTAAGGGTAGGTTAGGTCTGGAAAATGGTATTGCTTATTGTGAGGCTCTGAAGATTTATGATGGTGTGGCCTGATACCCCCCTTTTTGGCAGTATATTACTGGTAAACTTCGTTTT
>NW_018128968.1:3736-5515 GCF_001952655.1 Monopterus albus
GAAAAGAAAATGAAAAAACAACATCCTGTACTGAGTTACAGAAACACAGCAGAGGCTAGTCCAGACATGACGTCAGGACTTCAACTCTCTATCAAACACCTGCATTTAAATAGGGACAGTCATCTCTAGCAACTAAAATCACAGGTGACCTGTGTACAACAATCATGTAAAAGGACATATTCAGTCTATGTCTCAGACATTTTAATGCCTTCACTACATTGCGCACTGTTCTCTAAATATTGTTTATCAGTTTGACAGTTTTGTTCTGGAGAATTGTTACAAAATGAGCAATACGTCTAATATAGTAGTATTTTCACTGTCTGGCTTCAATGCAACTGTCAGCTACAGAGTCATACTTTTCTCTCTCACTTTATTAAGTTACTGTGTAATTCTGGTCTTAAATGTGTCTCTCATTTTAACCATTATCCTGGATGAAAACCTCCACAAAACTATGTACATCTGTTTGTGTAACCTGTTTATTAATGAACTTTATGGGACTGCAGGTTTTTACCCTAAATTTGCTTTTGACCTTTTGTCTGATGTTCATGTAATATCATATATTGGATGTCTTTTGCAAATCTATGTCATTTACTCATTCATTGACTACTCTTTTTTAGCTTTGATGGCTTATGACAGGTATGTGGCCATATGTCGACCACTGGAGTATCACTCTGTAATGTCAGTGAGAAGGACTGCTGTTTTAGTTGGTTTGTCCTGGCTTGTACCGCTCTGCTTTATAATTGTGGCTTTAATTTTGACACTGGAAATATGTGGCTCACATACAGAGAAACTCTATTTTGAAAACTGGGCAGTTGTTAAACTTGCTTGTAGTTCAACCAAAGCTAATGACATTTATGGATTGTTTCTTACGTATTTGCTTCTTTATAGTTGTGGGCCTTTCCATTCCAGCTTCATATGTGAGGTTGGTAAGCGCAGCTTTAAAATCCAGAGAGGGCAAGAGAAAGTTTACACAGACGTGTGTGCTTTAATGTTTCAGATGCAGGAAACTCTGAGTTTCCCGAACAAAACCTGCTCCCAAGCAGGTTAGGTTCACAGATTAAGTTGCCATAGTAACTGACTCTGAGTTTAGATTACCTCTCTTTGTGAAACGGGTTTAACTTACCCTGCTTCACGGGTTTAAGTTACCTCCGTTTCTGAAACCGAAAACTCCGAGTTGCCCTCATTTCGGGGTTAACAAACTCTGAGTTTCGACAAAACCGCCTTCTTGAAATAGGCCCCAGGTGTTAGTAAGTTGTGCACTGCATTGTAAGTGCAGACTATGCCTGTTAAACTGGAATAAACTAACATGGAATGATGGGCTTTGCTTTGATTTAGCCTTTTCACAACTCATTAACAATGATATTGTTGGGTGTATCATTATGGCTATGATTTTACAGTTATGGCCAAAGGTTTTGGCAGTGATACCAATTCCGTGTTTTCAAACTTTTCTGCTTAATTTTTTTGAAATTTTCTATCTACATGTTTCTGAGCTATGATGAAAAACAATTATAAACACTTAATATATTAAGACTGAAAATATAATAATATCATTAGAAGAACAATATATACGATCATATTTACAACACAGTGTCCAATAAAATTATAATGACAATATTTTTATTGGTTTGCACAGATCTAATTTCATTTATCAAATGTGTCTAAGTCTGAATTATTGGTACGTACAAATTTTTTTGTGATGCTTTTTAACTAAGGCTTAAAATGTAAGAAATAGCATTTTTGCCAGAGCGTCTTGGCTGTTTCTGTTTTTTAAGTCTGTAA
>NW_018128969.1:0-5500 GCF_001952655.1 Monopterus albus
TGTGGGTGAAAAGGGAGTAGAGGAATGAGCTCAGCACACAGCCCTGTGGTATGGCAGTGCTGAGAATAGCAGGTGTCATCTGACCTAACATGCTGAGGCCTGTTGATCAGAAAGTCCAGAATCCAGTTGCAGAGGGAGGTGCTGATGCCCAGGTCACCAACGTTGGTGGTTAACTTGGAGGGGATGTCCATGTTAAATGCTGAGCTGAAGTCCACCAACAGCATTCTTGCATAAGTGTTGCTGTTGTCCAGGTGTCTGAGTACAGAGTGAGAGTGCAGTGCTATGGAGACTGCATTCTCCATGCTCCTATTCCTGCAGTAGGCAAATTGCTGTGGGTCCAGTGTGGGTGGGAGACAGGTCATCAGGTGTGCCAGGAAGTGCTTTGAGCACCTGCTCAAAGCACTTCATGACGATGGGTGTAAGTGCTACAGGGTGGTAGTCATTCAGGCACAACAGAGTGGGATGTTCTGACACTGGCACAATGGAGGTGGTTTTGAAGCACAACTACTTGGGCGAGGGACAGGTTAAAAATGTGCATAAAGATGCCAGCAAGCTGTCCTGCACATGCACTGCGCACGTGTCCAGGAGCCATCAGGGCCAGCAGCCTTGCATACGTTGATCTGGCTCAGAGCAGCATACACATCAGTGGAGGTGAGTGTGAGTGGCTTGTGGTCTGCAGAGGGTCTGGACTTGATAGCTGTCTCCTTGTCACAGTTGAAGCAAGCATAACAGTCATTTAGCTTGTTGAGGAAGGAGATGTCTGTGGTTGTTGCGGTGGAATTGCCACTGATGACCTGGATGCCCTTCCACATACATCGGGGTTAAGAGTTTGTGAAGTGTTCCTCAACCTTTAGCTTGTAGTGGTGCTTGGTCTGCTTGATGCCCCTCCTCAGGTTGGCCCTGGATAAGCTGTAGGCCAGATCTCAAGGCAGAGTTGTGTGCCTTCAACAGGAGCCACACCTCCTTGTTCATCCACGGCTTCTGATTTAGGTATGTGGTGATCTGTTTCTGGGCTGTGACACTGTCAATGGTAGTGTTAATAAAGTCCAGTGCAGAGGAAGTGTAGATGTCAGTGTCCATGTGAGAGTCACAGGTAGCCCAGGAGGCAAACACACTCCAGTCTGTGTGATGAAACCTGTCCTGTAGTAGAGTCTGTCCCTGTACCTCATGTAATTCCACCTGTACTGTTTACATACTCAGTTTGCACATGCATAGTTTCACACTTACTGCTGAATATTTGCACTTCATCCTCCCACATAGCATATATTCTCTTTACATTATATTGTGTTCTTGTTGTATTTTTATTGTGCTTCTTTCACTTGCTGCTTTAAAGTGCCTTAGACTTGTGTTACTGTCTATTTAGATGTGTTATTGCTCATCTACTTTATATTTCACTTGTATTGTGTGGCATTCATGTGGACACCAAAGTAAGAATTTCATTGTACAGGGAAACACGTTTCCTAACTGTGCATATGACAAATGAACACTTTGACCTTTGACCATTCTTCATTAAATATTTAATCATTTTTTTTCTTTTCAATCCAGGGAAACAGTTGAATGAATCCAGAACATAAATCTGCTACCATGTCTAATGCCACTTTTGTTCGCCCTGCAAAATTCTATCTAAGTGGGTTTACCAACGTCCCTCATGTTAAATATTTCTATATCTTCCCGTGTTTTGTCTATATCATGACTGTTCTTGGGAATGGCCTCCTCCTCTTGGTGATTTACCTGGACAAGACTCTTCATACTCCTAAATACATGACTGTTTTCAACCTGGCGTTGACAGATTTGTGTGGGAGCACTGCTCTCAGACCAAAAGTCTTGGACACATTTTTGTTTGACAACAGATACATTGTCTATGAGGCTTGCTTGACTAATATGTTCTTTGTTTGGTGTTTTATATTTGTGCAGTCATGGACACTCATCACTATGGCGTTTGACAGATTTATAGCAAATTGCTTCCTTTTAAGGTATCAGTATTGTGACTAAACCAGATATTGCTGCAGTGCTGCTGTTTGTATGGGTTTTTTTATTGAGTTTAAATATTTCTATATCTTCCTGTGTTTTGTCTATATCATGACTGTTCTTGGGAATGGCCTCCTCCTCTCAGTGATTTACCTGGTCAACACTCTTCATACTCCTAAATACATGATTGTGTTCAACCTGGCTTTGACAGATTTGTGTGGGAGCACTGCTCTCATCCCAAAGCTCTTGGACACATTTTTGTTTGACAACAGATACATTGTCTATGAGGCTTGTTTAAGTTACATGTTCTTTGCTGTGTTCTGTGTAGGTCTGCAGTCATGGACACTTGTGGTTATGGCATATGACAGATTTATAGCCATTTGCTTCCCTTTAAGGTATCATAGTATTGTGACTAAACCAGCTATTGTTGCAATGCTGCTGTTTGTGTGGTTTTTTTTGTTGAGTCTAATAACATGCATGGTTGGGCTAATTGATCGTCTTTCTTTTTGTGGATCTGTGGTGATACAGAGCTTTTACTGTGATCATGGGCCAACATTTCGTCTGGCATGTAATGACACCTCTGTAAATTACAAAATGGGAGTTTTTATCTTTACTGTAATGTTGTGTTTTCCTCCTGCATTAATAGCACTGACATATATTTGCATTGCCATAGCACTGAGCAGGATTGCATCAGGAAAGGAACGAGTCAAAGCTTTTAAAACTTGTACTTCTCACTTAATTCTTGTGGCAATTTTTTTCCTACCCAATCTTAGCACCAACATAGCTGCTCTGACCTCCTACATCCATCCAAATGCCAGGATCATAAACTATACTTTGATACACACTATACCACCTTTGCTTAATCCTCTTATATACTCCCTAAAGACAGAAGAAGTGCTGAACTCTATTAAGAAAATTTGCAAGAAAAATGGGATTAGCAGCATAAACCTTTCCAAAAAGTGACCTGTTTGTCACTGTTGTATTGACACATCAGAAATGTTAATATAATACATGTATTTTGTAACTTTTTACTATTAACATCTTACTAGCAAGTAAGATGTTAATAGTAAAAACTTCAACTTTACTTATAAAATATGGGTGAATCAATTCAAATTAGAATAAAAGACTCAATAAATCACCCTTTCTGTTAAACTATCATAATACTACTTCAAAATGGGAAGCCTTTCCTTTCTTTTAATGACTTTGAAAAAGTAATTCATGCTTTTATCAGTTCTGGATTAGATTACTGTAATGCATAGTATGGAGGAGTTCCTCAGTCGTCACTTTGCTGTCTTCATTTGGTCCAGAATGCTGTTGCTCATGTTTTATCAAACGCATGTAAACCTGATCATATAGCACCCATTATCACTTCACTGGCTCCTGGTTTGTTTTAGAAATGATTTTAAGTTGAGGTTTGTTTTTAAATCTTTAAATGGTATAATACTCCGTTACCTTACTGAGTTGTTACATCCCTGCTTTGCAGGAAGATCTCTGAGGTTTTCTAACCAGTTATTGTTGGAGGTACCAAGATCTAGGCTAAAGCTTACAGGCCTGCAATTGCAGGCCCCAAGCTATAGAACAGCTTGCCATCAGATATTAAATCTGAAGGATAATTTCCTCTTGTTGGCATTTGATTCTGGGTAAAGACTGATGAAACTCCTGGGCTTGATTCTTCTATTTTTGTCTGGAAAAACTCAAAATGTATGATTTCTGTATTAAGCTCTTGTCCCTATAATAGTGTTACTCTTTCATAAATCATGAATTATGCTTTATAATTGCTACTATTTATTGTAATTTTGTCCTTTTTCTACACTGTGCCATTAATGAATAATTTGGTGTCTTTGTGACAACAGTCCACAAAGTCATATGCATCAAAACACTGATGACATAATCTATGAAAGAGTTGCAGAGTGAATTATATCACAACCTATTTCATGATCATGTGACACAACTACCTGCATTTATACCATCTCACAATGACAGTGCAGCTCATTTTATGGAACTAAACACTAGATACCGTCTGTGGGAAGTTTGGTTACAACAGTTTCCATCATTTAACTGTCATCCTTTATTATACAGTATATTTAGATTTGTTTTTGCTCATCTACCTTATATTTCACTTGTGTTGTGTGGCATTCATATGGATGGCAAAGTAAGAATTTCATTGTACAGGGAAATGCATTTCCTAACTGCCCCGAAGTATTATTATGTCTTTCTCTTTTTTGTTTACATTGTTTCAGTGCTGGGAAACACAGCTGTGATGGTGATAATATGCTTAGATCATAAGCTAAGAACTCCAAAATATATTGCAGTGTTTAATTTAGCATTTGCAGACCTGTTTGGTAACTCTGCTTTGGTGCCAAAAGTATTTGACATCTTTCAGTTTGACCATCACAACATTCCCTACAATGACTGTTTTACATTCTTGTTTTTCTGCTACACCTGCTTTGCAATGGAGCCTTTTAACCTGGCTGCACTTGCCTATGATGGACTGATAGCCATCAGTTTCCCTCTGCACTATCAAGTAATGGTGACCCACAGGTTCATGTTTTCTTTGATTGCCTCTTTCTGGCTCATTGTCAGTAGTTTTCTACTCATTGCAGTTGTCCCTTTAACAACACTTTCATATTGTAAATCTGTGGTTATTAATAGATATGTCTGTGACTATGCCTTGGTGCATAAATTAGCCTGCAATGAAAATGCACTCATTTTGTTCACTGGACACTCTCTATCAGTTCTTATTCTTTGGCTCTGTTTGGACAAAACCGGTCCTTGCATGTTCTTTTATGAAGAATGGTCAAAGACAAATCTGTCTTTTGAGATATTTATTACAATCAATATTTAAGGCAAAATATTCAAGGAAAAGCAATACAGAGCTCTGGATTCCGTCCCTTTCTGAAGCCCTATCACAGAGAAGTCAGTGCAAGCTGCTGCAGGAAGGCGGAACCACGAGGTTCCTCTGCACAGAGAATTTATGATGAGAGTCATGCAAATAATCTGACGTCAGCCTGGTTGTCCTTCATCCTCGTTCCTTGGTTGGTTTCTTGACCTCGATCGTGTTTAATTTAGCATTTGCAGACCTGTTTGGTAGCTCTGCTGTGGTGCCAAAAGTATTTGACATCTTTCAGTTTGACCATCCCTACATTCCCTACAATGACTGTTTTACATTCATGTTTTTCTGTTACGCCTGCCTTTCAATGGAGCCTCTTAATCTGACTGCACTTGCCTATGACAGACTGATAGCCATCAGTTTCCCTCTGCACTATCAAGTAATGGTGACCCACAGGTTCATGTTTTCTTTGATTGCCTCTTTCTGGCTCATTGTCAGTAGTTTTCTACTCATTGCAGTTGTCCCTTTAACAACACTTTCATATTGTAAATCTGTGGTTATTAACAGTTATGTCTGTGACTATGCCTTGGTGCATAAATTAGCCTGCAATGAAAATGCACTCATTTTGTTCACTGGACACTCTCTATCAATTCTTATTCTTTGGCTCCCACTGGCATTTATTATTTCATGTTATTCATATAT
>NW_018128970.1:0-2665 GCF_001952655.1 Monopterus albus
AAAAATGAACTAATCAATAGCTTAATGCAAACAAACAAAAGAGATTAATTAGAAATTAAGAAAGGAGAGATGCCAGCTATCATGGGGTAAATAAACATTTTTAATCACATATAATTCTCAATATATGAAATGGCATTTCGAGGTGCATGAGTCCACACCGTTATTGGAAAATCAAAAAGGTCCTACTTCATTCATGTGGTACAGGTCCATGGGAAAAAACAAAATGAAACAGCTGTGCTGAAATTGAATCCAACGTAGCAACATAGACGTAAATAGAACAGACACACGGTGGCTTTCAGTGCCCATCCTTTACATCCTCTTCAAAAGTGACAAAAAATGCAAACACCTCTAAAGAAACCAAAGGTGCCAAAGCTGCTTCTACAGCACCAGAGGATCTGTCCTTTTTGTACATTTTGTCCCATATCTCCCAACCCATCTCATTTTCCCATTTTTACATTTCCTAATATGCCCAAACAGCCTACCTTACTTCATATTAATACCATCTGAGATGTGATCAAAATGCCTGACATTGAAAGCAGGATCATGGAATCGTTAATGACTTAAAGTATAATAAAAAACAAAATCCTGAGAGAATAAGATATATACAGTACACAGATCACATCTCTGATGGTATTCAAGCAGTGTGGGTGGGCAGATTAATGTCATCACCCCCATCTCTCAGACGTCACCTTGCACTCCGAAAGTACTGTGCTCTCAACAACCACTGTGTCCAGTGAACTCAGTCCCACTGCACTAGAAGGTCAGTGTTTCTAGAGCATTTTAGTCTGTCTCCATGGCGCCACTGTGCGTCTCCTTAGACACCATCAGTCTCATCAGTTTTCCATGGAGCTTCTCGACCTTCTTCACATCCTGGGCCTGGTCTGTCTTGTACTGTATACACTGTAGGGATGGACAAAAGACCACAGGGCACCCATTATAATTAGGGCATGGCTACAAATTATGAGTGAGGTAACAATCAACTTTATCAAATGACAGCAGTAAAGTGAATACAGCTGTTCCGTCTGTCAGGAATCTAAGGACAGATCAACTACTGGATGGACTGTCAATAAATTTTGCTCAAAGAATTAAATTGATTTTATTGATGTATCCAATTGATTTTCTTTACAACTGGTTATCGGCCAGCGTCTGACACCCTCATCTTTTCAATGTGCCCTGCACCGTGTCAGTGGCTTTTTGGCTGATTTGGCATGTTGAATCAATGGTGGGCCCTGTCAGTTAGAGAAACCAGTCTGATTGGCTGTTTAACTTAGTGAACCAATGCACCAAAAGAGAAAGGTTCAGGAAAGCCCCTTGAGCCTGTTGCTGTAGTGTTCATGATTGCACCCATGTAGTGCGGTTTCTTCTTATCTTTCACTTCTCTGACCTCCTTTCTTCATACACAACCATTTGCAACTTCTATCAGATATAATTTTGATTACAAGCAGTTATAAACAGCAGCTGTTGTGAAAAAAAGCTGCTTTGTTTACAGAGTGTACAATATAGCTGATGTCTAGATCTTCTTCTTTCCCTTTCTGAACGATGAATACAGATACCACCACCTGCTGGTATAGAGAGTTACTTCTCTCATGCAGGCACAGACCGTACGGACTAGTTGGCCGTAGTCTTTGTGGTGTGTTCAAGTGCCACATCTTGGTTCAGATGAAGGTGATGTGAGGTGAGGTGACACAACAGTCAGCCTTTGTCGCTACTAGTTCTTTGATGCCAACTTGGTGTGTCTCTGCCCTTATATCAGCTCTGAGGAGCGAGGAGCATGGCTGAAAGAGCCATGAGCGAGGATATACAAGACCGTTCTTTGGGAAAAGTTTTTTTAACTGACACACCCAATTATCAGAAATCAATTGATGACTGGACACTTCAGATGAAGAATCAAAGGGAAGGTGTCTTGTCATTAATAACGCATTTCCTCGATTCCTTACATTTTTCCTCACGTTTAATGTGGACAGGACAAGGATGCCAAAAAAAGAAGGAAGCAATGGAAGGGAATGAGGGCCCATATCAGAAACTTGAGACACACTCTTTGGCTGTAGAATGCACTGGTGCGTTGTGGGTAGAACTGCTGGTAAAATTAGTTAACAGATCGACCAGTCAACAGAAAACTAGTGAACAGGTAAATCTTATAGCTGAGTTACAATTTGCTATTACTTCCAGTTTACTAAAGCGGTTGGTTACCATGCTAATCTGAGAAAGGCATTAGTTAAGGGTTAACCGATGGACTGTCTTTTTCCAATTAGATACCACCAGCGTCGTTGTTGACAAACCAATTAAAATACAATTTCGCCCACAGATCTTATGATTTAATCACATCCCTTACCACGGCATTGTCGGTCACCTTAATACACAGGTTACCGTCGCAGTGTCTGTACTTGAGCACCACCCTAACCTGCGAAGAGAACAGCAGATAAACGAGAACTGTAAGGATAAAAATGTGAACAGCAGTTAACACAATCACGTCGCTAACGAGCTATCTGGCTAAAGATCTACTCCGCCAACATGCTAGCCACTTTACAGAATTACGTGTTTTCACCTTCATGGGATCTGTCAGATACAGTTTTTCTGCTGCACGGGCGAACTCCTCCCAGGTTTGGTAATAAGGCATTGTTCTGAGGAGAAAAAAAACAAGACTGTTATTCTTCCAAAACTCTGT
>NW_018128970.1:2743-5490 GCF_001952655.1 Monopterus albus
GAAGAGAGTGTGATGCTAAAACCACTTCCGGGTTACCTTTTCAAACGAAAGGCCGTCAAGCTTAATACAATGTCTGCCAATACGTAGCCTAATATGTTAAAGCATTTGCATTTAATTTCATGTAAGCTTTACACAGGTAAAATCCCGTTGAGCTTAGAAACCCATTCTCTGTCAGCAACACAAGTTTCAACAGGACAGTAGCCTAGTAGCAAATAAAATAAAAAAAACAGGTGACACTTAGAGGTCAAATAGGCTAAGACCAGAGAATGTTTCGAATGATATCAATATTAAGAAAGCTAAATGAGCTAAAAACTAGATATTCGGTAGGTGAATGATTTATTCTATCATAAATGGGAATACAAAGATTTTCAATTCCCCTCAGCAAACTCTTTCAAGCTGAGCAGAAAACCAATTCTTTCTTTCTTTCCTATCTGTGTCCGAATAGGAAAAGACAGCAGAACAGCGCCCTGTGATCATATGATTATGAAGATGAACTCTGTGAAATAGATTTGCAAAATGATCAGCAATGTTTGTCTGGAATTACTTTATTATACCAGTGATTCAAATAGGGAATTTGTACTTTGTTGTAAAGTATTCATCACCAACAGGCTTGTTTACTTTACTTTTTAAACTGTTTTACTTTACTTCACTTGCTTTAAATAACGGTCCCGAGGTGCTTAGGTGGCCTTTTGTTTTGAAATTATCCTTAGACGTAAAACCAGAAATGTTGCGGTGCTGTATGGTGGGAAATCTACGCGTCGCCATCTAGTGGTTACACCTAACAATGACTGGTGCAAATATTTCACGTCACATGTTCCCCCCCGATCGTAAAACGATCAAACACTAAACAGTCGTGTTTTATGTTGCTTAATCTCACGATAACTTAGTCCTAGCAATCATATCCTCTACACAAGATCTAATGTTTAACTACAGATTTACTGTAATCTTTGATTATTTTATAATTGAAATATTGTATTTAATCATTCATTTTTTTCTTGTCCCGAGATGGAAGGCATTTTGTGGTGCTAAGTGGTATTTATCCACCACAGAAGAAGTATTTGGATCCTTCTAATAACAATGAAACAATGTAAAAAAAGGTTAAGTATTCACAATAGAATTACATTATTATTATCAAGTAAAAATAGTCATTAAGCCTGCTTATGATTGTTGTAGCTTGTTGAGGTGTGAGTAATTTTACTTACTGTTGTGTATTAACCTATAAAAATAATGCTATATGAACTGAGCATATATGTCAAAAAAGAGATGAAAAATGACCATGGGGACAAGCACAAAAGGGGTTTTCCATTACAGGAATCTACCCAACCTACTCAAACGTGTGGAGCCGGGTAACACTTGGGTTTTGTGTTTGTTTCCACTACTGCTGCCTTGGAGGCGCGCTCGTGGGGCTAAATTTCAACACCAGGAAGTACTAAAATTAAGTTTCAGGAATGTGAGGAGAGAGGGGGTTCATGCATGCAGAGCAGTCACCCCTCACTGGTTAAATGTCCACTCCTCACACCTCAGTCATTATACAAGCACAGTATGTAAAGGGGAACTTATATTGGTTTAGAGGTAAAACAAGGACTTCACTTGTTGGCTGGGACTACAGTGAGTGGACTGTGGGCAAAGATGTTACAGAGATGAAGATTTCACATTTCTGCAAGAATGTTATTCATCAGCTGTTTGATAAACTGCTCATACAGTCTCTGTTACTGGCTGCTTGCTGCACTGTGGAGTGATGTCTATTCTTCCCTGCTCAGCAGACTGCATCCCGCCTCTGAACAGAGGCCCCCAGACAGAGTGGAACAACAAAGCAGGACGGCTTGTGTCAACCTAGCATCAGGACAGATTAAATGGGGGGGTCTGTGATTTCAGAATACCAACAAATCTTACAGTATTATATTACAGGTACACTTGGCACAACTGCAACATGCACAATGGCGTCTCACATAACACAATATTACACACAGGCAACTGCCACCTGTTACTTCCGGTGCCAACAGCGATGGCAGCTGTGGTTACTCGCGCTCTCTTGTGATTGTTGTTTTAGTTTGTTTTCTTGGTCTTTTGCAGCTCGTCCCTGTTTCCTTTTACCAGAGAAGAACTGTTAAATATCCGACAACTCACACCATACTATCTTCCTCCGATTTTTGTGAACGAAGAATGCTGTATGGACAACATTCTGGTCAGAGGCACAGCGGCAATATACGTGACACATTCTGATCAGAGGCACAGCGGCAATATACGTGACCTCGAAAAACCACTGCTGTGGAAAGCAGGTGGGCGCTTTGGTGAGGCTTCGACAGAGGGGAACATGGACCCCACTCCTGTCTATTCACCTGGCAAATCTCCACTCCCTGGTCAACAAGATGGATGAAATTCTTCTCATTAACAGGACTTTGCACGCTCTGCTGCTTTGTGCTTCACAGAGATCTGGCTGAGTGCGACACAAGTACCGGGGTTCCAGGTGTTCAGAGCAGATCGTGTAAAGGAGCTGTTTGGGAAAACGAGAGGAGGTGGAATCTGCTTCTACATAAATGAAGGTTGGTGCATGGATGTCACAGTGCTACAAAGGACATGTAACGCAGAGCTAGAGACTCTTGTTATCAATTGCAAACCTTTTTATTCCCATCATGAATTTAACAGTTTCATCCTAATGGGAGTGTACATAAGTCCACAGGCCCATGCTAGCGCACTACAGCTACTGGCAGAACTGATAACTAGTGTTGTACCCGGTACTTTTTACC
>NW_018128971.1:0-5486 GCF_001952655.1 Monopterus albus
CTCCAGTACTACTGTGAGGGACCCTGGAGTCATTTGCCACCACTTTGCATCACTAACTATCTCTCCTGTAGTGTGTTCTCTCTCTCTCCCTGTACCTTTCTGCAGGTAGCCCTGGCTCTGGAGCTCTATGTTTCTGATGAACAGCCACCAGACACATCAACCTGCCCCATGTTTGATTGTTTGTTGTTGTGTCTTGTTGCTTTTCTTTTCTTTTGTCTCTCCTCTATCCACTCACCCCAACCGGTCGAGACAGTGTTACCTGTGGTGATGCAAGCAGCAGACTGAGGCTCCAGGCCACTAGCAGCATGCGTCGATTCCTGCAATGTGCAGTCAGAGCATCCAGCGGGTGTAGTATGGCGTGCTGACGGTCAAGGCTGATGACAACAAGGACGAAGGCAGATGCGTGCATGGCGAACAGCTTTAGGAAGCAGAGCAGCTTACAGAGCACGTCTCCTCCATACCACTGAACTGTGACGTTCCACGCCGCATCCAGAGGCATCACCACAAACGTCATCATCAGGTCAGCTGCCACCAGGCTCAGCATCAGCGGTCGCAGATGAGATGCCAGCTGCCGTCCACGCCCACACCACACACTGACCAACAAAGCCAGGTTACTGCAGGCAGCGAAGAGGAAGAGGACCAAGGTGGCTGCAACACGGAACTGAGCAGCCCGAGTGAAACTGGGGGCCTCCCAGTCTGAGAGTGGGGGGAACTGGGAGGTGTTGGGAAGTAAGGCTACAGAGCTGGTGGGTGGAGCCAGTGATGACAGTCTCAGGATAGACCAGTTACCTGACATCCTGCAGAGAAGACAACGAGGGTGAAGGTAGTTTCTTTCTAACACCATCCAGACAAAAAAACCCAAAACGAACAAACAAAAAACAAAAAGAAATGTCACATGTCTGTGGCAGACACGTTTTCTTCTTCCTCCTCCCTATCCAATTGTTGTCTGTCGACTCCTCGAGTGGCCCTGACCCGCAGGTTGAGAACCTCTGCTGTAACACACACACTGAGTCTGTTTACAGTCTGTGAATCCTCAGGTTTCTGAAACAGCTGCCGTGCTCTGACTGGACACCTGCAGACCTGTCTGTTTATCTGCCTGCAAACAGTCCAGCTCTTATTGTGACAGTGACTTCCTGTCAGTCTGTGCAAATCAAAGATCAGAGATAAGCGTCTTGTTAAAGACGCTGTAGAAAACCTGAGGGGGTTACTATGATAACCGATTCACACTGAGCAGCAAGGAGTCAGCTGACAACAACCAGGACCTGGACTGGTGGACCTGTTCAGATCCCTGTGACCCTGTGATGATCATATATGAAAGCATCTGTGTTAGGACTATGTGTTCACTTTTGTCTCCAGAATAAGTGAAACATAATTTGTCTGCTCTGTTTCTCTGTGGTGAAACAAAAGCAACATGAGCTATTTTCATTCCCAGAATTTTGGGTAGAAACACAAGTGTGTGTTCCTGAGTTTCTAGAAGGATCATGGTTCACTGTGTGACTTGCTGCTGCTGAAACTCAATCTGAAAACACACAAACTGCTTCTCCTCACTGTAATGTTATCACAGTGTGTGTGTGTCTATAATGTTGTTAGTGTGTGGAGAGGACACCACATTGTGTGTCTGTGGCCTGTGCTCTGAGCTTCATACAGTTTCTGCAGCTCTGACAAATGAAATAAACAGATTTATCTGATTATCAGAAAAGCCCATCTGTAAAAATAAGCATCACTTTTAAAATTCAGCTTACTATGCTGTATACTCCTATTTATTTAGAGTGGTGAAAGTACTGTAAGCGGTTTTCTACTTATTCAGCACTTTTCTACGCATTGCAGCACACTCAAAGTGCTTTCATACTATTTGTAACTAAATACTGTTGAACTCAGTTTTGAAGTACTTGTTCTTTACTTGGGTGTTTACATTTTCTGTTGTTTTTGCTGTTACATGATACATTTCAAATTCAGTTTATTAAAATAAAATATCAGATGTGTTGTTATAGATCCACCTGTTCAGCAGATAAACACTAGATCTGCCTTCTTTCACCTGCACAATGTTGTGAAAATCAAGAGCATCCTCTCACAAAGTGATGCTGAAAAACTGGTCCATGCATTTGTTACTTCCAGGCTGGACTACTGTAGCTCTTTACCATCAGGATGTCCCAGTAATTCCCTAAAAAGCCTCCAGTTAATCCAAAATGCTGCAGCCAGAGTCCTGACAGGAACTAACAAGAGAGATCATTTCTTTTTTATATTAGCTTCTCTCCACTGGCTCCCTGTAAAATTCAGAATAGAATTTAAAATCCTTCTCCTAACATACAAAGCCCTTAATAGAGTCCACAGAAGCAGAATGGGAGGCAGAGCCTTTAGTTATCAAGCTCCTCTCCTGTGGAACCAGCTCCGAGTCTCAGTTCAGGAGGCAGACACCCTCTCTACCTTTAAGATTAGACTTAATACTTTTCTTTTTGATAAAGCTTATAGTTAGGGCTGGATCAGGTGACCCTGAGCCTTTTCTTAGTTATGCTGCTATAGGCCTAAGCTACTGGGGGTCTCCATGATGCTCTGAGCTCCTCTCCTCTCCTCTCGTCTCCTCCCTCTCCTCTCCTCTCTCTCCATTCATCTACTGTATATTCCACCACTACATCTCATTAACTGTGTGTCTTCTCTCTCCCGTAGTGTGTCTTCTCTCTCTCCCTGTGCTGTTCTGCAGGTAGTCCTGGTTATGGAGCCTTTACCTTTCTGATGAGCAGTGACCAGCCACAGCAATTATTAATAATATTAATAATAATAATGTGGTCTGGACCTTACTATGTAAAGTGTCATGGCATGATCTTGTGAATTGGCACTATAAAAATATAACTGAATAGAATTGTGTTGTAGTGCCACTTTTTTTTTTATAATATTGTTATTAATACTGGTACACCATAATGTATTTTGTATATTTTATGAGCACAGTTTTTAAGGTGCAGCATCACAGGCTGCTCTTTTACCAGAGTACAACTAAACATCATTGACTGACTTAATGTGATATTTTTTTCTGACATTAACACACTCTCAGGTCATGTTACAGCCTCTGCAGTTATTTTTAGCCTGTGTGTGTGTGTTTCAGTGTGTGTGTGTGTTCACAGTGTCACCTTGGTAACCTCCACCTCTCTCTGCAGAGTTTCAGGTCCCTCCCCCTGCACCTGATTGACTGTAATATCTTCTGTGTCAAGGTAAAATAAATCCACTCCTCCCTGCCTGCACTAATGTTATTGTATTGGCTGTTTTCTTTGGAGGCAACAACCATCACACAACCAACATCAGTCAACCCAAACTTTGGGTTAACCTTGACCTAACCTTAATCTAACAATGACCAAACCTTGACCTAAATGTCAGACTGGTCCTTTAACCAGCTTCCAGGACCAACCATGCAGCAAACAGCTGAAGGTGCTGCACAGAAGAACTGGGCAGATGTCTCAGCAAGCACAGATGCCACCCCAGGGCATGTATGCTCTCCCCATCTCTGTTTTCCCTCTACACCAACAACTGCACCTCAGAGGACCCCTCTGTTAAGTTCTGAAGTTCACAGATATGAACACGCTCAGACCAGTGGAGATGACAGTGGACTTCAGAAGGAACCCCCCACCCCTCATCACCCCCATACTCAGCAGCACTGTATCAGCAGTAGAGTCCTTCAAGTTCCTGGGCTCCAAGGTCTCCTAGGACCTGAAGTGGTTGTCCAACATCAGCACCATCACCAAAAAGGCACAGCAGAGGATAGACTTCCTGCTCCAGCTTAGGAAGTTCAATCTGCGCCAGGAGCTGCTGATTCAGTTCTAACTTCTGTGGGGGCACTGACAGCTGGTACAGTCTTAGTGACCCTGATATCACAGCAGCTGCAAGAAGAATATGCAGCATGTTGTGTCTCATGTTTGAATTTGGCCATTGATTCATTTTGAGTTTTTGATAATAAACTCTGAAGAGAGACCAGAATCAGGACTGTTAACTAAAGGCTTCAAGAATAAGATGCATTTTATTCTGACTCCATCATTTCCAGGGTTGAGCACAAAAGCAAAGATCTTATTCAAAGATTAGAACTAATAAAGAATCGTATTTTATATTATATTTCCAATGTGTTCACGTGTAAACAGTGTTTAATGTTGGCTAGTCAAAGTGGTACATTCACCATCTGTATGTGAAAATCAATGAAAAATCTCCATGATTAGTTATAGAGGTGTGAGAATCTTTATTTATGAAAATGCTAACGAACAAAACTCCCAGTGCCGTTCTGTTTGTTTCCTTTGGAAAAGAACTTTTCAATCATTTTTAAAAAGTTAGAATCATAAAAAATATTTCTGACCCAGAATCAGGGACAAAAATTTACATAATTCCAGAATATTTACAAAACCAGTCATCTTATATTAAAACAGATTCAAATGATTTCACTGCAGATGTCTAAGACTTTTAGGATCCCATCAAAGATGGAAATCACTTGGTGAGGTGAAGACTTTTGTGTTCTGCTGTTCCTAACACATCCATGTGTAAAGGGCGTAGCCAGTAACTGCAGCTGTCACAAAACTGCAGTGGAGCAGAGAATAAAGTGGCAGAAAATGGAAATACTAAAGCACTGGTACATCAACAAGCTCAGTACATGTATTTACTGTCCTCCATTGCTCTGCTAAATTTCAGCCCAGAAACACTGATCAGCTTCTGCTCTGAGACACTAACACCCTGCTGTCTCTCAGAAAGGCTTTTATTGTGAAAAGATAAGTGTTTTCTTTTTTTTTTTTTTTTACCTGCTCAGCAGCTCTGAATCTTTTCTCCTCCTCAGGTTGGACTGCGTTCTCCTCTCCTCATGTTCAAGCTTCAGTCCATAACTTAGAGAACCCTGAAGAACCTGCAGATCCCAGTCTGAGACACAGAACCTGGTGTAGTCCAAATCAGTTCAGGATTGTGTCTCTGCAGCTCTGATCTGAAACACTGAAACACACTGCAGCATCGAGGAGGAGGAGCTTCCAGTGTGTGAGCATTCCATCCTGTGTGTGTTTGTTGGAGGGGGGTTTTGTTTCGTGAGGACATTTCGACACTATCAGGACATTTCTGCACTGTGAGGACATTTCTGTATGGTGAGGACATTTATCCACAGTGAGGACATTTCTACGCTGTGAGGACATTTCTCCACAGTGACACATTTCTGCATTGCACAAACAGGAGTCATGCAGAGTCTGCTGCATTTTATTGTGTGTGCTTCATCAGCAGAATCGGCCCTTAATGAATTAAACATCAGTCAGATTGTTTCCACTGAAAGTGTGGATCCACAGCAGGAAGTTTAGACATTTCAGAATTTTATCAGAAAATAAAACATTTGAGAAAAGTGAGAAAACATAAACTTGACCTTGTGTAAAAGAAATAAAATGATTTTCTTTTTACCTTTATTAGAAAGCCGATGTGCAGTAGAGAACAACCTCACACAATACAAAGTTAATACAATCATAAAAATACATATATATATTTAT